>NW_020439076.1:1365908-1393839 GCF_000699045.2 Agrilus planipennis
ACTGTGAGAGACGCTCTCAGAAACGCTGAAAGACTCTGAGAGAATGAAAATTTTTGTCTAGGGAACTTCTAATTTTTCGTCTCCTATCTTTATATTCACTCTTTCCCTACTTTTTCTTCCCCTGCATACCAGTATTTGTGTTTCACTTTTATTTATTTTCATACAAGTGTATATAACAACTTTAAATAAGCAACAATTATTTATTGCACTTATTATTCTTAACAATTCAGACAGATTGTTTACAATGATAAAATTGCGCTGCTTTGTTATGATTGCTCAGCAAAAAAATGTTAGCAATGATCATCGTCTTATAAAGGAAGTTAAAGCTAAAGTGACCTATAATAAAGGTTTAACTTGAATCATAAAACCTTGATAGTAACAACAATACCTCAAACAGAAATTGTATAGGTATAATTTCTCCATTTTTTCTAATTGTATCTGAGTCTTTTGATCTAAAAGTATCTTTATAACAATACATTGCTAAAATTTAGAAATTGCTTCCAATTAGTAAATAAATATAGCTACTTAAAATTGGTGTAAAAAATTTGGGGATTTTATCTTGAAAGGCTCAGCGTCGTTTTGTAGTGAATTTCATATCAAATTATTTACACATTTGGTTAAAAAATTTCATCATACTACATTGTAATTTAATTATGCGTATAATTAATAAGTAGAAAAGATTAGTACACAAAAATCTTTGTAAAACATAAAATACATACAGTTTGCACTTTATTAAATAAAGATATGAATCGGAACGGAAATCTTCGTGTGAAACATTTCATAAATAAATAAGGAAAATAAAGAAAAAGTACTGTATAATGTTTCAAAAAAGTTTTATTTGTTAAACCCCTACAATCGCTGTGATTGATTAGGCCTTTGATAAAAATATTTTCAAAAAATATATGAAGTTGTTGAATTAGAAGATGAATAGTAAAGACAAGGAGAAGTAGATAATAACTGATCTAGTATATTGTTAATGTTTGAGAATATAAATTAATTGTGTAAATTGCATTAATAATCGTATTGAATATTCTGATATAAAGAATTTAATGAAGTTTAATCGCAAGAAGTGCATTTTTCATACAATTTTCTGCAATTATGGAATAATGAACTTACCGCTCTGCTCCATTTGACTCGCGGTTCCGGTTTGCCCATATACGTGGCCTTGAGAAGGATTCGGTCTCCGACAAGGGCAGTAACATCTTCAGGCCCTTCGAGTATCATAGCCGGCTCTTCCATCTCTCTGACACTCCTTTTACCCATTATAGCAGTATCACTCTCTATTTCACGGACATTCTCATCACCTGAGTAACAATAAAGACGATTGTCGTCGAAAACGTGCACATCCGGAACTACCGACAGATCGACACAACAACGGATCCAGCGTTTCGAACTTTTTACAGTATCGTCTTCACCGATTTCGGTTTTATTTCGCGGCAATGACGGCTCACCGATGTCGTTCGCGGCGCGGTCCGCGGTCAAATGAGTTGTACTGCTGCTGCTTTTGTTGTTGTCTTTCGATACATTAGTCGGAGGCAGGCAAGAAAGACAAGAGACGGGACCCGCTTCCTCATGTGTCACACCCGAGATATGCAGGATACTGATGTCGTCTAGCTCTTCCACCTGATTGACAAAACAAAATAAACGATTAAAAACATATATATTATCATTTATAGAAGATGATAATTTTTTAGCATTTTTGATGGAACAATTCGCGTGACGAAACGGGAAATCTGTCGGGGTTCTGTACTAAACAGGAAAAAAGAACCTCCATGATGGCCGTTAAATGGGACAAGATGTTAAATATACTTAAAAATGTAGGGATGAGTTGCAGAGATGCTAGAGTGATACTTTGTTTGCATAAAGAGCAACAGGTAGTTATAGAGCTGAAGCAGCAACGTACAGAAGCGAATACATTTTAATCTACACGTCGAAGACGCGATCAACATCATTAAAGACAGTACTGTAGGGATAGATATAAAGGGGCAAAAGATTAGTATGCTTAGATTTGCAGATGATATAGCAGTATTAGCATCTAACACGGAGGAGTTAAAGATAGCTTTAAATAAAATAGAAGCGGTATTGACAAAACAGTACTGTAAAGATAGAAGACAAAAAATTAGAAGTGGCTGATTTTAGGTATCTAGGAAGTCAGATAAGCAAGGACGGAGGGAGTAGTAGGGATATAAAGCAGATGATAACGCAAGGTCGAGTCGCCTTCAATAAAAAGAAGTCAGTTCTATGCTCTCTAAAGGTCAATTTAGAAATTCGAAAAAGGTTGTTAAAGGTGTATGTTTGGAGCACAGCGTTGTACGGGTACGAAACAGGAACAGTGGGCGCGGCGGAAAGGAAAAGGTTAGAAGCTTTCGAAATTTGGTGTTATAGGCGAATCATGAGGATAACGTGGATAGAGAAGGTTAGAGATGAAGAGGTATTAGAAAGAATAGGAGAACAGAGGACTACATGGAAGAAATAGGCGAGATAGGTTAGCAACTGACGCATTGATATGTACTTTTATCTGTACCTACATATACTTAACGTGATCAACATCATTTTCTTTTAATACTAATTTCAAATATTTTTTCAAGTGAAGAAACATTAAATAAGTAAATGGAAAATGGGATGATACTGATTACTTTTTCAGATATTGTTAACATTTTCCACAATTTTTCAGAAATAATATTCGACTCATTTCATTTATCAAAATTAGCATAGTATGCACGAAGGAAAGAATGTATAGCATTCCCTCTCGAGACTGAAATGGCAAACTTCCAGGAGCGGAACCAGTAATTTCTAGTAGTATATTTTAGCATACTTCTTCCCTGAAAGTAAATTTATTCTGATTTGAGGAAACACCACATAACTTCCCAGGGAAGAAATCGTATTTATTATTTATTAGGAAAGATAATTTCGCATGAAAACTGAAGGTGGAAACTACGCAGTGGATGATGAAACCTTTTATTATTAATAAGAAGCAAATGTTATTTCTTACTCGGAAGGGAATGTTCAGGATTCAACTCTAAAGTTAGGGAAGAATATCGTTCTTTCGGTAAGGTTACTGTAAAAAAAAGTTTATTTTTGAATTTGATTTTGAAAACTAGCCTTCTAACAAATTGCTAAACTACAAGAAACGCGTTTTAAACCTGACTTTTAAAGTTTGTGCATGTAAATGCATATTCCTCAGTGCTAACCGTTTTTAGAACTAAGCAAACAAACAGATGGACGGACAACTAAATAATCATATAAAGTTTGCGTTTTTCCATTTAAGATACAAAGCCCAAAAAATGGATCGCATTCTTGGTAGTTAACAATTCAATAAAATTAATAAAACATTGAGTGGAATGTTAACATACAAGTGCTGATGTCATCCGTATTATGAAACACTTGAAAAGCATGCATATAACAACAGAAGAAAATAAAAGTGAACCATGTGCTGCGTCTCATAACACATATGTATGTACAAATAATGTTTTCCACTTATACATACATATAAATGTAAGTGGGTAAACTGAATTGCCACACTTTCTATAATACTAACGATAAAAGTGCCTATATGTTATGTTATGTTATGTCCATGCAGTTGTTATTGTTGTCGTTTACGTCGTTTCGTGGTTAACGGTACCAAAAGGACGTTGTGCAAGACAAATCCCATGCGGCACGCTGCGATGCGGCGTTTGGTACCATTAATAGGTACGTTACTCCTCATAGATAATGCGATCGGAAAACAATAAACAATATGCATCAAACGCATTCGAAAGTTTGTCGCGGTTTATTTGATGACTAATCTACTTATTAGGAAAAGGCGATTAGTCGTCATTTTAACGGATATTGTAACCAATTTTCTGAGAATGTCCCATTTATTGTATACTTCTTGTAATATTGATAGAGTAAAATTTTAGATGTTCATCACTGGTAACACATAAATAAAACCACTCTAAATAAAATATGAGTATTCAAAACGTCCCTAATATATCGTTCAACTCTCGCTACTGCATAACGTACCAATAATTCTAACTTTTTAACTTGAATTAGATGTTTTTTACATATATGTTACGTGAAGCCGTGACGGCTAACCGCTATCTCAAATAGAGTCGAAGAAAGTGTCATTCGAAGTAGTTTATCGGAATTTTAAGAATATTGTATATTATTTGACTTTTTATCAGAATTATGAGTCTTGAATTATACGTGGTATTAAATGTATTTCAAATATATGCTACGCAAAGCCACGACGGTAATCACTATCTCAAATACAGTCGAATGAGGTGTCATTCGAAGTAAGTACATCGAATTTTAATAATATCGCACCTATGTTCTTTGGTTTTTTAGAAGAATAATGGTTCATAAATTATAGGTGGTAATAAATGTATTTCATATGTATGCTACGCGAAGCCACCACAGTAACCGCTGTCTTAAATACAGTCGAATGAGGCGCCATTTGAAGGACGTATATCGAAATTTTAAGAACATCCTACCAATGATTCTAGATGGTATTAAATATATTGCACATGTATGCTACGCGAAGCCACGATGATAATCGCTATATCAAATACAGGCAAATGAGGTGTCATTCGAAGGAAATATATCGAAATTTTATCAGAATTATAGGTCTTGAATTATAAGTGGTATTAAATATATTGCACATGTATGCTACGCGAAGCCACGATGATAATCGCTATATCAAATACAGGCAAATGAGGTGTCATTCGAAGGAAGTATATCGAAATTTTAAGAACATCATACTTTGTATATGTTCTTTGACTTTTTATCAGAATTATAGGTCTTGAATTATAAGTGGTATTAAATATATTGCACATGTATGCTACGCGAAGCCACGATGATAGTCGCTATATCAAATACAGGCAAATGAGGTGTTATTCGAAGGAAGTATATCGAAATTTTAAGAACATCATACTTTGTATATGTTCTTTGACTTTTTATCAGAATTATAGGTCTTGAATTATAAGTGGTATTAAATGTATTGCACATGTATGCTACGCGAAGCCACCACAGTAACCGCTGTCTCAAATACAGTCAAATGAGGTGCCATTCGAAGGACATATATCGAAATTTTAAGAACATCGTACCAATGTTCCTTGATTTTTAGTAGAATAATGGTTCTTTAATTGTAGATGGTATTAAATGTATTTCACATATATGCTACGCGAAGCCACGACGGTAATCGCTATATCGAAGACAGTCAAATGAGGTATCATTGCAAGGAAGTATATCGAAATTTTGAGAATATTGTAAGTTCTTTGACTTTTTATCAGAATTATAAATCTCGAATTGTAAGTGGTATTAAATGCATTTCACATGTATGCTACGGGAAGTAACAACGGTAATAACTATAGTAATCACGATATCAATTACAGTCAAACGAGATGTCCTTTAAAGGAATTATATCGAAATTTTAAGAATATCGTACCTACGTTCTTTGATTTTTTAAAAGAATAATGTTTCTTGAATTATAGGTGGTAGATATAAAATGTATTTCACATGTATGCTACGGGAAGCCACCATAGTAACCTCTGTCTCAGATACAGTCAAATGCGGTGTTATTCAACGGAAGTATATCGGAATTTTAAGAACATCGTGCCTTTACTCTTTGATCTTTTAGAAGAATAGTGATATTTGAATTATAGATGGTATTAAATGTATTCTACATATATGCTACGCGAAGCCACGACGATAATCGTCATATCAAATACAGTCAAATACAGGGGTCATTCGAAGGAAGTATATCGAAATTTTAAGAAAATCGTACCTTTGCTCTTAGATTTTATTAGAAGAATAATGGTATTATTTAAATTATAGATGGTATTAAATTAATTTCACATATATGCTACGCGAAGCCACGACTGTAATCGTCATATCAAATACAGTCAAATGAGGTGTCATTCGAAAGATGTATATCGAAATTTTAAGAACATCAAATTTTGTCTCTTGACTTTTTATCAGAATTATAAGTCTTGAATTATAAGTGGTAATAAATGTATTTCACATGAATGCTACGCGAAGCCACCACAGTAACCACTGTCTCAAATACAGAATGAGGTGTCATTCGAAATACGTATATCTAAATTTTAAGAATATCGTATGTCCTTTTGATTTTTTTATTAAAATTATAGTTCTTTGGTCATAATCGGTATTAAACGTTTATCAGCTATAATTCAAGCGAAACTACGACGGATAACTGTAAGTGTGTTTTAAAATTTTCCAAAGGATCGAGTGCAAGATGAACATTTTCGGGACACATTGCAAAGTGGTACACGGCTACAAACATACGTTGCTGTTGCACTGATTTGATGATACTCATTAGTAAAAACTGGTAATAAATTTAATGAGACGTGTTCGTTAAAAGTAAAATAATGCCTTTCAACTTTTGTACAGTAGCTGGTTCGAAATCCAATTACACGGACTGCCTTATTATCACCAAACCTCATTCTTAACAACAATTAAAAGTGTAAATTAAGTTGTTTGTATCCTACAGGTAAAACAACAACAACAACAACTGCAAGATAATATGTAACTAACAAAATATGCTTTTTTGGCTACGATCAATTACATATAAAAAATGTAACTACCTATGTCATGTTTCATATTTTGTAATAAAATCTACTTCTTGAAGCAGTACTTTCTTTTTAAACTAATTCAGTTGCAGTATGTTATTAATTATACCGGTGCATAAAACCCTAGATTGACATTATACAAGTAATTAATTTATTGTAAAACTAATACAAGTAGTTATCTGATTGTTTATTTTTCATGAATGAATAAATGAAATGAAATAAATTAATGTTTTCAAACAAAACTACTTTAAATTTACTTAAAACTAGAGAACAACTAGCAAAGGGTGTGGAGTCTAATTGAAACATTCCATGGAGTTGGATAAATGTTGGAATTTACTGAATGTCGCTAGACGAGAGGGTGTCGAGTGCAAACAGGTACAGAAAATTTCTGAGAATGAGTAAGAAAGAGCTAACAATGAGCCAAGTATTAGTGACAATCAAAAAAGCCTCATACTACCAGGAACTACTGGAATTCCTCACGTAGGTACATTTCGTCTGTGTAACATTGAGAATATTCACAAAATATCATAAAGCCAAACAATAAAATAAAGGAATTTATGAACTAAACACTTTAAGAAATGTTATAGGGTTGTTCGGAAAGTTATTTCGTTTTTTTTTTGTGGAAATGAAAGACAGTTTTCGTATAATAAACAAATACTTTATTAAATTATATATTGACCGTTCTGGTCCAACACCTTTTGTCATCTTTCTGGTAGTAGCATAATTCCACGCTCATAAAATTTTTGGTNACGCTTAAGATTTTTTTAAATTTCCAAGTAGTCAAGCCAATCAACTAATCTTTTTATTTTTTTTCACTTAAATCGTCTATAAAAATTTTTGGCGTCTCTCGTCTTATTTCGATTCTTTTGTATGTCAAATTCTACAAAAAAAAAAATAAAAAAGTTGTTAATATTCATTCAATTTAAAAAATCTTGAGCGACCTTTAAATATCAAAATATCGACCTGAAATTTTCAGGATCTTTATATCATTTTTATTCTAGAAAATAGTGAAAGTACGAGAAAAGAAAATAAAAAATAAAAAAATTGTTTTGACGATTTCGGAAATTTCTAAATATTTTGAGAGACCTCTTAAAATAATGCCCTTTGAAGGGGGTTTTTAAAGCATGATAAACTAATATATTTTCATACGAGAAAAATTCCAGAAATGTTCACTTTAGAAAGAATGTTTTAACCATTTTTAAATGTTCTAATACAGCCATTTAATGTTAGTCTATGATTGGTATGGTATCCTTTGTTATGTGTGTTTTATCTTAATTAAAAATTGATTTCATGCGAAAAATGCGACAAATTCCAGAACACCGCCCACGCATTGCCGATTGCTGATCGCGATCGCCGTCATCAGAGGCGCCAAGACATCCTGCAGCCATCTGGCATGCAAAACAGCTGCTCTCGCGACTGTTTTTCTTCTTTTCTTATATTTTTTTTGTTTTGTTCTCCGCTGCCGATCGCCATTTAGGTCAGACTGATACTTGTGCATGCACGCACGCGGACCTGCTGGTCGTCTTTCACTCGAAAAACGTAGTCGCATTATACGAATAATTTATTGCCAGAAATAATTGTTTATTAAGTTTTACCTCGGTGCAACACACGCCGTAAATTCGTACGTAACCTGTTTCGAAACGGAAGAGGAATTTCGATTCGAATACCTTTCCATTCCTGCCAAAGAATTACCGAACCGTACAATGAAAACTGATTTTACAAAGGACCCGATAGCTAAGTAGTCGTTTTGTATGCTGTATGAGGTGTGATCTGTTTAAGAAATGCAAAATTATGGTGTGAGGAACAGCATAATCGACCAGAATCAATGTCATCCAATTATAAACCGTTTTATAAAGTTAATGGGCAGATGTTTTAAACACTGAAAAAATATTATTATATGATCCCTTATATAAAAAATAAAAAAATAATAATAACAGTACACTATGGATTAAGGAATTACTTAAAAATAAATGTATATTTTTTTATTTCTGTATTTTTATGTTTCTACTAAATTAATACCGATGTAGCATGATCGTAAAATCATTTAGATAACATTTCTTTAATGAGTACTTATTGATTATGTCAGTAGGCAAGTTTTACTTATACATTTGTTTTATTTCCACTTTTTCCGTAGCTGTAAATACATAGTTTTATAGAAAGCCATAAAAATTCTGGTCGTTTATTGTCGCTATCAGTTCTTATACCGGTCCTAATGTACGTTATTACGCAACTGTTTAGTTTTTGATGGCATTCATATAAATAGACGCAATATAACTGTTTTCTACAGCACTTAACTGATCGTTGGATACAATATATGAAAAAGGACATTATATTGTGTATAGTAACTTTATTGGAATATACAGTGCGGACCAATAATGCAGATATACAAAGCTGAGTTGGGAGCGGACGTCGTTTATACAGGGTGTAACAGAAATAACTGCCGAGCTTGCAGGAGCCGATGAAGCACTGTATAACATGAAAATTAAATGTCCCAATGCTCCCCGTTTGTGAGATAAACGTACAGGTAAATTCAATTGCGGACCGAGCGGCATGGCCTAGAGGTTTAGACCATTGCTTAGCATTCGCACACAAGCAGGGACGTTATCATGGTGCAAAAGCCAATTTTTGTTCTTCCATAAATCCGGGCGTTTGTGGCGTATTGCTGGGCGCAAATTGCGCATAACTTGCAGGTTATATTCGTTACTGACCGTTCTACTCTGTGGGAAAAACTCATGATGCATCACGCCCCTGCAATCTAAGGAAACTGTAAGCAAAACCTTCACATTCGACCTAAACTGGCGCGCTTTTTTCGGTCTTAACTCAGCTTCCCTAGGGATGATTGAGCTTTGGTTTCCACGTCATAACCATAAACCCATGATTCGTCACCAGTTATGACCCTTTGGAGTAAAGTTCAGTCGTCGCGGAGTTCAACAGCTCCTTAGCAATGTTAATGCAATGTTGGTTTTGGTCGAATCTGAACAATTTTGATACGAATTTCGATTCGACGATTAGCCAATACTTTTTTCTTCACTTTGCTTATCTTTAACGTTCGATAAAATCGACAATGTTTACTTCTCCATCCATGTAGCTGCAGAGTTTTTATCGCGCTACACTATTCAGTAGAAGACAGCTATGTTGCCAATTCACGCACAGGACCAGCTTCGGATTGTAAGTTATAAATTGCCCTTAATCACACTGTTGAACTCACCATACGATATTACACCCAGTTTACACCCTCCAAAGCTCGGCGCTTATTTCTGTTACACTTTTTATATATTGCCATAATAAAGGTACTTAGGACTTTAAGTTTTATGTAAAAAACGCAATATCTCAATCGTACCATATAGTAGGCATTCGTATTCGTAATATTCTTTCATGACAAAAATTGTTATTAAAGACATCGAGCTTACTAACTTACCGTTATTCTGTCTGAAGGAGTTACAGGAATTCCTTTGATTTCCCATCTGATTATTGGTTTCTGATTTCCATCGGTGGCTATTCGAACACAGAAAGTAGCTTCTCCTCCTACATTTATTAATACTGGATTTGGAATTTTCTTAAATTCTAATGCAGATGTTTGTGGAGAATTTTCTGTAAATAATGGTCACTATGTCACAGTCATTTTTATTATTTTTTTTTTTAAGTATATACGTAGCTTATTCAAATACAAGTAGGCTGACCTAAAAAACAACGAATATATTTTTTCGAGTCTCCTAGGAATATATGTTAGTTTTTTATGTTTTAAGAGTTCCCTTTAAAAGAAATCTTAAAAAAATTTTTTGAATAGGTCGCTTAAATTTTTAAAAATTACCAAAATCATCGAAAATCGATTTTTTGTTGTTTCGCTATTTTCTACACTAAAAATGACAAAGATCTTGAAAATTTCAAGTCGATATTTTGATATTTAAAAGACGCTTAAGATTTTTTTAAATTTCCAAGTAGTCAAGCCAATCAACTAATCTTTTTATTTTTTTTCACTTAAATCGTCTATAAAAATTTTTGGCGTCTCTCGTCTTATTTCGATTCTTTTGTATGTCAAATTCTACAAAAAAAAAAATAAAAAAGTTGTTAATATTCATTCAATTTAAAAAATCTTGAGCGACCTTTAAATATCAAAATATCGACCTGAAATTTTCAGGATCTTTATATCATTTTTATTCTAGAAAATAGTGAAAGTACGAGAAAAGAAAATAAAAAATAAAAAAATTGTTTTGACGATTTCGGAAATTTCTAAATATTTTGAGAGACCTCTTAAAATAATGCCCTTTGAAGGGGGTTTTTAAAGCATGATAAACTAATATATTTTCATACGAGAAAAATTCCAGAAATGTTCACTTTAGAAAGAATGTTTTAACCATTTTTAAATGTTCTAATACAGCCATTTAATGTTAGTCTATGATTGGTATGGTATCCTTTGTTATGTGTGTTTTATCTTAATTAAAAATTGATTTCATGCGAAAAATGCGACAAATTCCAGAACACCGCCCACGCATTGCCGATTGCTGATCGCGATCGCCGTCATCAGAGGCGCCAAGACATCCTGCAGCCATCTGGCATGCAAAACAGCTGCTCTCGCGACTGTTTTTCTTCTTTTCTTATATTTTTTTTGTTTTGTTCTCCGCTGCCGATCGCCATTTAGGTCAGACTGATACTTGTGCATGCACGCACGCGGACCTGCTGGTCGTCTTTCACTCGAAAAACGTAGTCGCATTATACGAATAATTTATTGCCAGAAATAATTGTTTATTAAGTTTTACCTCGGTGCAACACACGCCGTAAATTCGTACGTAACCTGTTTCGAAACGGAAGAGGAATTTCGATTCGAATACCTTTCCATTCCTGCCAAAGAATTACCGAACCGTACAATGAAAACTGATTTTACAAAGGACCCGATAGCTAAGTAGTCGTTTTGTATGCTGTATGAGGTGTGATCTGTTTAAGAAATGCAAAATTATGGTGTGAGGAACAGCATAATCGACCAGAATCAATGTCATCCAATTATAAACCGTTTTATAAAGTTAATGGGCAGATGTTTTAATGGAATTCGACCAAAATGCATGTCAAAAACCTCCTATAATAAGGACGCGAGCACCAAAATGTTTCTAGTAGTAATAAACTTGTTGCTGCTGCTACTTTTCGTGGCTTAGTAGCAATAGTATTGGCGTGTAAGGCTTGCGGCCCGGGTTCTATTCCCGGCGAGGGCGTTATTTTTATTAACAATTTTTTCTCATTACTTTGAAGTAATCTGTAGACGGTTTCAGCTTGATGTTTAAATTTGACAGAAATAGGTCGATTTGAAGCCTACATGTGAACGAAAACATACCAAAAGTGATAGATAGTAAATCTTTACGTGACGAAATTTTGTAGCAGTAAAAAAATAGACAAGTACTGAATAATTTGAAGTCTAATATGTATAGCTGTAAGATACTAGAAGTCTCAAAGGATATCAACATTATATAGATGTTACCGGAAATGTATGAAATCTAGGAATTGTATGCAATTCCTAGAAATATATACAATTCCGAGGCTATTTAAGAAATCTATAAAATATTGTTTCAAACATTTTTTAATACACATTTCTTAGGAATTGTATAAAATTCCGATATTGTACTAGCAAATGTATAAAATTAAGTTTATAGTGGGTAAAAATTGAAAATGAATTTTCACATTAACATTTAATTATAAACATTTCCTAGGAATTGTATACAATGACAGATTTCATACATTTCCGGTAACATAGATATTAAATACAGTAGGTATCGACATTTAACTTCCATTTTCACGTTTAGAAAAGCTACCATTTGGAATATTCAAATATGAATGGGTTTCCACTTGAGAAACGATCATGAATGAAAGAAATTTTACAAAAAGCAAAAGTTTATTTGAAACTAACTACAACAAAAGTAAATATTATCAACGCAAAATAGATTCTACTATCGACAAATATGTGAAGCAGTGTTTCACTTTTGGTGTATCGTTGTATGTTCAATCTTGTGTTTTTAAAAAGTGCAATAAACGTTAAACAATCCCATAGCGGGTTGAAAAGTGCGTGTCAAAGTAATTACAGGCCATTTAGAAGTACCTAGTAAACAAAGTTAAATTTCAGCATTGTTTCGATCAAACGTACCAATCCAATCAGTTAATTGAACTAATAAAAACTGGGTCGCTATTTAGCCCACGCGTCGGTTTAATTATGATTAACAGAGCTTTTGTCTGAAAATATCCGAGCATCAATATCAATTTCACCGTATGAGATCATATCATAGATAAATTGACTTACCGTTCACAATTAATTTGCACTTCGTTCTCGTATCTCCATACGCATTAAAAACTTCGCACATGTATTGTCCGCTGTCCTGTTCGAACGTGTCATTGATAAACAATTCCAGAGTTCCGTCGTCGTTTTCTTTCTGTTGAAAATCGTCACAATCCGGAAGTACGCATCCGTCTTTCATCCATATCACATCGAAAGGTTTCGTTCCGGTCACTTTAGTTCTTAAACATACCGCTAAACCTTCAACTGTTTCTCTGACGGCCGGTAGTTCTTGGATTATTTGGGGAGGCTCGTAATGAATGGAAGAAACAACTTCCGCTTCCGTTACATTTAACTTGGCAGAGGTCACTGCGCAACCGCTTTCATTTTCGGCGATACACGTGTATGTCCCTCCATCTGCCTTTATAACGTCTTTGACTTCTAGAGATGCTTGGTTTTCGTTCCATGTGATTTGGTGTTTTGGAGAATCTTCTACGGGAATGCCGTCTTTGTACCTGATGGCAAAATTGTACGATTATTATTCAAATTTCAACACTAGAATACATAATGTCAATAAAATCTATATCAAAAATTAGGTCTATTATTTTCTTTTCATGATCCCCCTGTTATCTACTAACAATGGAATTTGAATATCTTTTCTACATTAATGACGACATCATTGTTTCGGTTAATTAATAAATTTACACTTTGGACAAGGACTCAGACATGTGAGTCAAATATCAAGTTGACTTGTGTCCTAGAAGTACTTAGAGTACTGACGAAGGAATCTATGTCAGTCGACGGATCAGTGAGTTAATGTTAAAATACAAATAACCTTGGTGATTTGTACCTTTGAAGCTATATCAAAGGCAAATCAACAAAGTTTGGCACATCACGTAATTCTTTTAATATGTAATAGGGTCAATTGAAAAGTCCCCGGCCTGACACATAGATGGCGGCACCAGAACTAAATCCATATGATTTTCAGTTAGTCCTAACCTTCAAAAGACGCGTCTATAAATTTGACGGCTGTCGGATCATTAGTTTGTGAATTATAGCATTTTTAGTGAAGCAACTTTTGTTATTGTGAAAAAAATGGATAAAAAGGAATTTCGCGTGTTGATAAAATATTGCTTTTTGAAGGGAAAAAATACAGTTGAAGCAAAAACTTGGCTTGATAACGAATTTCCGGACACTGCCCCAGGAAAATCAACCATCAAGGATTGGTATGCTAAGTTTAGACGTGGTGAAATGAGCACCGAAGACGGTGAACGCAGTGGACGCCCAAAAGAGGCTGTTACGGACGAAAACATTAAAAAAATCCACAAAATGATTTTGAATGACCGTAAATTGAAATTGAATGAAATAGCAGACACTCTACAGATATCAACGGAACGTATACATCACATCATTCACGAATATTTGGGTATGAGAAAGCTCTGTGCAAAGTGGGTGCCGCGCGAGCTCACTTTTGACCAAAAACAACGACGAGTTGATGATTCAGAGCAGTGTTTGAAGATGATCACGCGTAATAAACCCGAGTTTTTGCGTCGATATGTGACAATGGATGAAACATGGCTCCATCATTTCACTCCGAAGTCCAATCGACAGTCATCGGAGTGGACTGCACACGATGAACCCGCTCCAAAGCGTGCAAAAACGCAACAGTCGGCTGGCAAGGTTATGGCGTCTGTATTTTGGGATGCGCGTGGAATAATTTTCATTGACTACCTTGAAAAAGGAAGGACCATCAACAGCGACTATTACATAGCGTTATTGGACCGTTTGAAGGACGAAATCGCCGAGAAACGACCGCATTTGCAGAAAAAGAAAGTCCTGCTTCACCAAGACAATGCACCGTCTCACAAGTCAGTGAAAACGATGGCAAAAATTCATGAATTGGGCTTCGAATTGCTTCCGCATCCACCGTATTCTCCAGATCTGGCCCCCAGCGACTACTTCCTGTTCTCAGATCTCAAAAGAATGCTCGTTGGGAAAAAATTTTCATCGAATGAAGAGGTGATCGCCGAAACTGAGGCCTATTTTGAAGCAAAGGACAAATCGTACTACAAAAATGGTATTGAAAAGTTGGAGGATCGCTATAATCAGTGTATCACCCTTGAAGGGAATTATGTTTAATAAAATACTATTTTAGGCCGGGGACTTTTCAATTGACCTGTTACATGTCAGTAAAATATTGCATTTAGAACATCACTACTTCTATTATTTGCTCTTCGAATATTAGCGCGCTTTTAATTCTAGCTTTATTGATTTCTACTTTTTTTGATTATGTGTGCTGCACTTACCATCTTATATGTGGTATATATACATTCCGGACTTCACAGGAAAACCTGGCATAGCTCCCAATCCTGGACAAGGTGTCATTTAATCTTCTCGAGTAGACGGGTGCTGGTCTTGGAGAAGCACTATAAGCTCTGACACCTCTTGCGTATGCTTCCCTATGTGCTATGACATCCAGTCTGGCCCTAGCTTCAATTTTTCCAACATTATTTTCCACCACAACTCTGTAAAGTCCTGCATCTTCTCTTGTAACTTCCGCAATTTCCAAAATTTTTAGGTCTTCCTGTTCTTTTATGGAAATCCTGGAAGACGGTGTGACAGTGATTCCGTCTTTTTCCCACGTTACCCACGGGTCAGGATGTCCTCCAATGGCGCATTGGAATCTGACAGTTTCGCCCTGTTCTGCTACCCTGTTGTGGGGAACGGCGTAGAACTTTGGAGCGATCGCTCTCATTCTTCGTATTCTTGGGGAAGATGAAGTAGGGGTTGTTCTTTGGCGAGGTCGGGGAGATACGCTACGGACAGGGGTTGTTCGGGGTGTGGAGCGAGGGGTTGATTCAGTAGAAAATATTTCGGATGGGCGATTTAAGGTCTGAGTGAGCATGGCTTTACGTTCTTCTGGGACTAAAAAGGAAAAACTAAAATGTAAACTCAGACTGATATTATTCTTGTTTCAGACATACCATCGACTACTAAACAGGCGGAGGTATAAGCTTTTCCCAATTCGTTGTAAGCTACGCAAGTATATTCACCCTCGTCTTCGGGATACACTTGTTTAATTTTTAATTTCGCTGTTTTACCTTCAAATTCGGTTGAGAAATCACCTCCTAGTACAATCAGCTTAAATGCAAAAAAGTAGATGTAAAATTTCTTTTAAAGATTGTTTGACGAAAGAAATATTACCTTTCCGTTCTTTTCCCATCTTATATCTGGGGGATGTGAGGCTTCTACTTGACACTCAAAAGTAATTTCATCCCCGTCACAGCATCGAATATTTTTTAGTTCTCCTGTTATCTTTGGAATGGTTTGTAAATTGCTACAAATTAGAGTACTTGTTTATTAATTTTTTCAGCACAGGAAATACACCTTCTTACCTAATTCTTCTGTCCATACCGTTTTTGTCGCCATTTATATCTATTTGTAATTAAAAAATTAACAATTAATAAACCCATAAAAATTTAAGGTAAATGGTAGTATGTAACGATTCAATAAATAAATTATGTATTTTTGAAAGTTTAGTTTTCGTACCTCTTGCGAAAATTTGTAAGGAAATAATTGCTTTGGTGTCTCCGTGACAATTTTTGGCCAAGACCGTGTATGTTCCGGTAAAATCTAGTTTAACTTGGGGAATTTCTAGTCGATATTCTGGACCATTGCCCACTATGTGGAAATGGGGTGCGTCTCTATAATAACCCGGCTGAAAACAGAAAATTTATTAAAATACTATGCTTTATTCTTTATTTTACATATTTTTCATAAATTATCTTTTTCAGGTACGACTAAATGAGTTAGGATATGAGAATCGGAATTCGACTGTAGACGGTGAACGCAGTGGACGCCCAAAAGAGGCTGTTACGGACGAAACCATTAAAAAAATCCACAAAATGATTTTGAATAACCGTAAATTGAAATTGAANTAATACCTAGATTATTGTATTATAGAAGAAATTAGTTAATATAGAGGCAAATAATAAATAAAATCCTGCAGGCGCAATTAAAACAGAATTTGTAAGATAATAAATATTTACTATATTTAATATTAACAAAGTCAGTTATCGTGAAAATTCTAATACAGAAAATTCATATTAGGTACCTAATAATAGGTATTCAGACATCAAAGAGTATAAACCTAACAAATCATTAACATTTGTAGTAATGACACATGATAACTCTTTTGAAGTGATATAATTATTTTTTTCAAACATCTGCGATAAAGATTATCATAATTACTGATTACGTATTGATAAAGAGGTATATAAACTGATATTTATTAGTAAAAAGATTTCCCCGAGCAGTTACAAAAAAGGTACATTCGTTTTTTGAAAAATGAATCTAAAATGGGAGGCTTCGGTATGAAAATAATAAAAAATAGGCTTAGGTATTTATTTTAACACGTTTTTAACGCAATGGCTTGAATATACTATGAAGCTCTTTTGAAATCGTTAACAAAACAAAACCCCCATAAAATCTTGAACTTTAATGTCAGATTAAGTATCACATAGAATTTTTTTCTCGTAGCGTTTTTCTCGTGTCCAGTGACAAAATAGATAGACCTTATTGAGTCATTTACGTACATTTGCAGTGAAAACAAAGGACGATTAAATACGTAATGTTCTTTACATTCCAGTCAGCGATTTTATATGGTAAATAGTGTAAAAACGAAAGACACTCTTGTCCTTTTATAGAATTTGCACAATATTTACGAACGTCTTTGTACGTAGGAAGCAACTGTTTTGGAAGTTGCTAGTTTAGAAAGTTGCAAGTATATTTTATCCAGTGTACACTTAAATTAGATTGATCATGAAACGTGTTCACGAAGCTTTGATACTACATAAGGTAGTTTTACCTATTGTATATACATATACGTACATATTATATGTACTTTGAAGTAAGCGAAAACGAACATTTAGAACCCTGTTAAGGTATTTCTTTGTACGGTTCATAGATAATTCAACGTGGCTACTCAAAGCTTTCAGTTTTTTAAGGAATATAAGTAGAACTTGCACTCCGAGGGTTCTAGATCATTATGCATTTTACATTAGATATATATATTGTCATATTGTAAAGTTAAGTAAATATACTTATTATCAAAGTCAACAAGATTAGATTTGTGATGTAAGAATATCACTTAAAATTAGAAATTAACAAGTTTTGGATTTTTGAAGTTGCGTGCAAAGGAAATTACACGCAGTACACAACGGAAACTGCGCGCGCACCGCACCGGTGTGAAGTTAGCCATACCAGCTAATGTGTATGCCGTTGTCCATGGTTGCGTGCTGCATCCGCATGCAAAAATTCTACTCTCAATACGCTAAAAGATCTATAACTTTTATAAACATACATACATATAGTTAATCTTTATTCCTAGTCGAATTGTTTTTCTTATCCCGTCTCTCAAAACACACGCAATTTGTTTTTCCATTCGCACATCCGCCGGAATCAGGACGTGTGACGTAATAAGGTTATGCTAAGGTGTAACATGGTGTATTACTACTCCGCAATTAACAACGTTATTGATAGGTTTGTCTAGCTAGTCGAGCCTATTTTGGAAACAATTTATCATTTTATCGTTTAGTATGCTGTTCGATTCGTTATAATTATTTTCGACTAAATCTAATCTCTACCTGGCGTGAATTTCTAATAAAGGTGTGGGCTTTTGTTTAATGAAGTTATAGCTGCTAATTCATAAATCACGATGACGATTAGTTCTTGACTCTTTTGAATAACAACAACCTTCTAAACTTCGCAAACAAATGTTGTTTTAGCTGAGAATAGATTTAATGTAGTAATGTTTAACAAACATGCACAATTGTCATTATTTAAGGACTCAGTGAAAAGTACTGCTTACTTCAAGTTTTCTTACTTTTTAGGGTTCCGTACGTCCTAATAAAAAAACGGAACCCTTATAGGATCACCCGTGTGTCTGTCTGTCCGTCTATCACAATCACTTTGCTCCAAATCTACTGGACCGATTAAGTTGAAATATATTATACATATGAATTTCTGTGACCCAAACGCAGACGCACAACGTAAATAAATTAATTTTGAACATGGGAGTCATTTTTAGGGGGCCAATAAGAAATTAAAAAAAAAAAGTTTTGTAAACTGTACCGTGTGACATATCAAATAAAAGGGCTTGTTGTAAGGGTCTCAAATATATATATTTTATATTTTTAATANTATATTTTTAAAATAAAAAGCTTTCACTGTTATTGAAAATAGATGAAAATTGACCTAGTCTGAACATACCGTGCGGTGGTAAATCTTTCAACAAAACAATCTTGATTTAAATTTGTAGTTTGAATGTACCTATATGGAAAAACATGTTCTTTTTTCAACTACAATATTAAATTGGTTCTCGGGTTAGGGTTCCGTACGTCCGCACGAAAATCGGAACCCTTATAGGATCACTCGTATGTCTGTCTGTCCGTTTTTTTTGTTCTTAGCTTACAATTTATCTTTGAATTCTGAACCTGGTAGGTACGTTTAAAAATCAAAGAAACAACTTTCATGTATTACGGATAACATGCTAAGACTTAATAACACGTTTCCCTTTTAGAACTGGATTCTTTATAGTCGTTCACAGAAAGGAATAATAGTAAATATCATCATTTACTTTTTCTATTAACAGTCAACATCGTATCCTATCTGCTTTATGCCTAATCCCAGATAACAAAGAAGAAAGTGTTCATAGCATAATACAGCTAGAAACTTTTGACGATTTGGATGCCGGTTATAAAAACGACATTAATTGTAAATGCGTGACTATATCCTCTAGTAGATTGTAATTTAAAACATAATATAGTACATACATTCCGTAAAAGTTTTGTATAAACCACACAAACTATAACTGTAAAATAAATTCTAGAAGTGCACTTGTTCATTAGAAATGTACCCAAGAAAGTTCGATCACATAACTTTGGTGCCTTTAAACCTGTAAAACCGGGTTTAATAATAAGAGACGAGGATTTACGAACAATATTAAAAATTCACTACAAATTACACAAAAGAGAATTAATTTTTACCATCAAATCAATGAGGAAAAAATGTTAATGCTGTCATGCTCTCGCCGGGAATCGAACTCGGGTCCTTGACTTTGCTTTACCACTCGACTACGCCGATCTTGCCTAAGTATATATGTAGGTTACAAAATCGTCGTTATTCCTGCTATTACCTCTCATAACATAGTGGTAGAGCAATGGTGCTTACAGCTAGGGACCCGAGTTCGATTCCCGGCGAAGGCGTGACAGCAGTAATATTTTTTTCTCATTAATTTGAAATAATTTGGAGTGAATAAAAATTAAATGAATTTTCACATTATTTTAGACAATTAGAGATTCTTAATTAAGACAAAAATATATCGTATTTTTCAACATACAAACCTAAGACTAAACGTAGACAGTAGCATTACCAAATGTTTTTTATTTTTTTTAATTATACATCAAGAAACGCCCTGTACAGGTAGATACAATTATAAGCACGTGTAGGCATGAAGTTTAAATGTTGACGAAAATTATATCACCAAATGGCTTGTGGTTATCCTTTTATGGTATGCGATTTTAAAAAGAAGAGACACCTCGAGTGTTCAATTTTGGTACATTCGTTTATACGATTCAGTAACAGCGATTCTGTATTGTATTATGAATAACAATGACCTTTTTAAAGATTCTGATGTAAGATGGCCATATTATAATGTTTAATGAAAACACGGTAAGAATAATAAAATCGTTTTTCTTTTTTCGCACTCAGCAAATAAAAAAAATTGGAAACAAACTACATGTACAATGTACATGCGCATATTCATCCTTTTTAAAGCAAAAGGATATTATTATAATTTTTTTATCATACTCCTGACGAAAGTGCGATGTTTGTCTCTGATTTCAAGGGCGAAAGTATGATTATACCAGCCTCCTATGTGAGTGTATATATAAGTTTACATTTTATTTCGGATTTACAGGTTCGACAAAATTATTTAATAAAGTGTTAAATAATTAGAAGAAATTATATTATGTAGTCTAATTGTGTAAAACAAAAGGTATGTATGCTTTTTGGGAATCATCTGTACCATTTTTCTTTCGTGGTGGCATATTTTCACTACCAAGTAACATAAACCCCTCTTGGTGTATCATCATCATAAGGTCGTCAGTCTTAAGACTGGTTGGACACGCACCTCCACTTTTTCATATCCTGAGCTAATCTTTGCATTTCCCTAAAACTAAAACAACCCACATCCTTAACTATTTGCGAACAGTAATCTAATCTGTTTCTGCCTCTAATATGTCTCTGACTAGACCTTCATGCCTGAGAAGGTGTCCTACTAACCTATCTCGCCTTGTTTCTTATTGACTTCCACAGAGTCCTTTGTTCTCCTATTCTTTCTAATACGTCTTCATTTCTAACCCTCTCTGTCCACGGTATCCTCATCATTCGCCTGTAACTTCACATTTTGAGCGCTTCTAACCTTTTATTTTCCGCTGCGTCCACTGTCCATGTTTCGCACCCATACAGCGCCGCGCTCCAAACATACACCTTGTTGTATAATGCACAAATTAATACACGTACACGTCGAACCTGAATATATGTATGTAGGTGTGACGTTTAATACCTGAATATACGTACACAACAAAAAAAGTTCGATCAGAATCTTTTCCTTCTTATAGCGTTTTTCTTGACTGACAGCGGGATTAAATAATGCAGACAAACGATTCAAATCGGAATGATTTGTGCTTCGCGCCTAAATTGCTACTTATTTGTCCAGTTTTCGTCAGAATCCAGTAAATAATTGGACCATAAATCTCAATTTCAAGTAGCGGTCCAATGAGATTTTATGATTACCTCTTTATTTTCAACCGAAAAGAATGTCTCGAAACGAACCAGTGCCGTAACCAATAAATTATTTCAAGTTCGAGGCGGCTTCTTTGATTAATAAGCCCATGGAAAAAGGGCAGACGACATATAATTTTTTATAGGGTTTTGTGTATATGTATTACATTGTTGGAGACCACGTAAGTGAGATTCTTTCTGGCCTAAATTGTTATTATGCATTCCGGCGGATCTAATTGAAATTTACCAAAAGAAACAGAGCGAAACTAATTTCCCTAATAAGATGGTTTTCGACCTTATATACTTTGATTTTTTGCAAATATTGGATTGAATATTATGTAGATACCTATAAAATTAAAAAAACTGCGCTCCCTCTTTAATATTAGTCATACGCACACTTGTGGCTATAAAATCTGGCAAAAATTTCTTATATTTTTGCTTATTAATTTATAGAAAACAAAAAAAAAATTGTGAACAGGTACCTACTACCTTACAATGTTTAAGATTTGTCAAGCCGAGCGTTGTCTACATGACACTAACTTTAATTGGTCAGGGACGCATGACTAATAAAATTTCGCGTGCTGGGAAATGTGTGCACTTTTTATTGTATATTATCATAAAATTATGTACCTAGACATCTGTCGCGAACATAAAATTAATGATAAAACTGGAAAGTTATAGTTTTTCGTTTCTGAAAAGTAGGACCATTAATTAAAATAACTGAACCATTAATAAAAACTCAAGAATTAGCAATTAAGTTGATATTTGAAGAACCATTTGGTAAGACTTGAAACTTACTTTTTTTTTATATTTATCGTCATATTTGAGTTAAAATTTACAATATTTAGTGTATTTCTATATGATATAGCACAAAATTTAGAGGGTAATTTTTACAAATCGTTTATTAGAAGACGAAATCACATTCTGAAATAAAAAATTTCAGTATAACATGGTGGTAAAACAGTTTTACGTGTAAATGGTTTTTTTAAAGAAAACTATGAACAATTCAGTTAGGATAAAAAATTTTACTTTATTATTTTAAAGGCACGTAATATGTGCTGCAAATTACATAAAATAACTTTAAAGTTAAATTTGGAAAAAGGACAGAAAAAACGAAAATACATAATATAATAAGATTACTCAGGTATTACTTTAGATTTAGTAAGGATTGAAAAATAATCGTATTTAAAAAAAGAGAAATTAGACGGAGAACTAACCAAAATGTCCCTTTTGATGATTTGTATGTGTTATTATACCTTCGATTTTACCTGGAGCAGTACTTAGCCCGGGGGTTGATAAGAAACTTAAGAACAAATCACAACCAGAAGAATGAAACGTTGGAAGGTGACTTCATACCGCGAGAAAGATAATATTGTCCATGTAACATATATAATATATACCGGATTCGATCGAGTTGAGATAAAGACTGGTGATGAAAGGCAAAAGAAAGACTTCTCTTTGGCGGTATCGAAGCTAAAAGTTCAATGGGGATACGTTACAAAGCCACATGGTCAGAAGAAAAACAATTTAAAACCGATTTTTGCAAAATTAAGTCAAACAAACTGTCAAAGAAGGATTAAAGACCACCAAATATTAAAACGAATAAAATTAACACTGAAAATCGGGATATTAATTCTAGAAATCAGCAATTTATCTATAATAATAATTATTAATTTGTAACTATTATTGTTAACGTACAATCAATTGCTTTTTATTCATTGATAAATAATTCATATCATTTGAGTAAATGTTGTTAATTGTTATGGATTGTTGCCCAATTAAAAAATAATGGCATCGACTTATTTATATGTCTACAGGTAGATAAGTTTTTAATATTTAAGGCATTCCGCAAGGACATATGCAGCTGTTTTGAACGGGTTCAACTTATGTAGTATTTGTGGTAAAGAAATATACAACAATTAGATACAAGTTTGTGGGTACAGAATGTCCCAGTTTTTATATTATTGTGGTTGCTCTAAAAGGAACGTGGCGTATTGCAAAATTATCTTTGCGTTAGAAAATTGAAGATAATAACGTCTCCTTTTATGGAGCCGCTGAACGAAAAGACGAAAACTAGACACGTCTTTTTTGTTTAATTAATTAATCTACCTACAATATTAATTATAAATCGAATCAAGCATTACCGCCAATAAAATTAGTATACCTATTAGTTGGACAAACAACTGTTGCAATAATTCGGATAATTAAATGTCTAAAGGTGCTACAAGAAAAAATCTCCTTGTTAAGGCTGCGCGCACACTGCGACTGTTTTGTCGTGAATGGTAATATTATATGAATACGCGCGCATTGACCGACACAACTGTTCACAAACTTTTCAGTTGGGTATTGTCACGACTTGTACCCAACTGAGCAACCGACAGATTTACAGTATAAGATAGCTACGTCTGTGCGTGTACCTTGCGACCGAACTGTTGGGTTTATAAATTTTTCTAATTTTAAAAGTTTTATTTACGGAATAGTTGAAAGAAAACCAGCCTTGTACGACAAAATTAAAAAAAGTACAGTGACTGTAATGCGAAGGGACTTGCCACACTCATTCTGTGGAATTTGAAAGCTTCCTAGAATATGTAAAATCATGATATGGGTGATTAAACTAATCCAGTATCTTTTATTATTATACGTTTTTCGTCTCTACCAAATCCACTTTAGCATTGCCTTAGATGCAGATTATTTCTCTTTTAAACAACAGTTCAGTTCGTATGCGGGCACAGATGTGGTACTAAACAGTTTAGTTTGCTAATGCGCCCATAACCTACCTCCGACCGACTAAACTGTCGTTGAACAATCGAGTTGTAGTGTGAGCGTAGCCTAACGCGTTGATCTGACATTATGAACACCTACTCCAAGATATTTTTGTCGAAACAGATTACTTCGCCCCATAGTCAACATCAACACATCACATTGAAAATGATAAGGATTATTCAGAATCGATTTTTTGATATCAACTGTGCGATATTTGTAAAGAACTGATGATAAACAGTCCTCTTTTTTAAGAAACAAAACTTAATTAATTTTGTCAACTGATGTTGTTATTTGTAATATTTCCAAAACGTTATTCGGCATCTTACCGTGAACTAATTGACTGTCCTGTTCTTGAATTAATTCATTTTAAAATCAAATTAAAATTTTGTTAGTTCAATTTCTATTGATGATCAAAAATCGCTTACCTTCAAGAAATCTCTCAGCCAATAAACTTCTGGTTTGGGATCGCCAATAACTTCACACAAAATCACTACGTCATCTCCTTCGTATGCTTCCGTTGCGAGGGGTTTTTTCAAAAACTTCGGCTCTTTGGAGTACCTTTAAAAATAAAAAATAGGAATAATAGGATTTGTGAAACGAATGTATACTCAAAAAAATTAAACGTACGGTGTGGTAGATTCCGGTTCTTCTACAATATTTGCTTCCGTTTCCACTTCGGGTGATTTTTTGACAATTACAACTTTGGATTTTGACTCTGCTCTTCCAACTTCATTCATAGCAACACATGTATACACACCACCATCTTTTACTGTAACTTTTGCTACTGTTAATTCCACCCTGCCATCCGGGGAAAGCGTCATGATAACATTACGCGATGGTCTAAGTCGAACCTTTAAAATTAATTGTTGTAGTAATTAAAGTAGACATACTTCGTCTGTGTCTTTTTAAATATAGGGAAATACAAATACATTGTTGATAACTATAATATAATACTAAACATGAAACGTTACTGCATATATCAATTTCCGGTGATACAACCGGAAGCGTTAGTTATTTATTTATTTTAACTAAACGGGTCGCTATTCTTAATAAACAGTTTCTATGTCTTATATTTTACGACGATTTATTTACGTAAAGTTTATTTTGTTACGTTATTCTGATTCATGAGTTTTCTTTTGAAAGAGTGCCAAGTCAATTTAGGAAACGACCATTAATTTTGTCAATCTTACATAGAAATACATTTAAATCCCTGGAAAGATTTTTAGAAGACGATAGTGTCACAATTATTAAGTTTTTGGAAACAATAGCAGAGAAATCAATAAGAAGTAGGTGAAACAAGTTGGTAGGACACCTCATCAGACATGAAAAGATTATTAGAGACATTAGAAGCAGAAACAGGAGTTAAGAGGGGTATATTAGATAGTTAGAATTGTAGACAGTTTTACAATTGGCTCAAGGAAGAAAGATAATGATTTGTTCTTCACAAATTGATTCCTTTTTTTTTAACTTACCCCATTTCTTAACCACAATACGCTGACATTGGGATAAGCTTCAATTTTTCCATTTAGACGAAGCTCCTTTCCGACTTCAACGGCTACTTCTTCTGGTTCTAGAACACAGAAAAATTCTGGCGCAATGTACGCCCTTATTCCCTTATCTACTATTAGGGATGCCCCGCACGATACAGATCCGTACTGGTTCTTGGCAACAACTCGATATTCCCCTGCATCTTCCAATGATGTTCTAGTTATTTCTAGTGTTATAAAGTGGTCCTCTTCATAAAATTTGTGACAACTATCTTCATGAACTTCTTCCCCGTTTTTCGTCCAGGTTACTGTTGGGAACGGCAGTCCAATCACTTGACAAGTGAGACGTACAGGGTAAGTTATTTGAACCCTTCTGTCTCGAAGTCTCATTGTAAACTGAGGAGAACTTTTAACTGCCAAGTCCGTGTCTTGAAGAGCTCTAAAATGAAGACTATTTCTAGTTCAACTTCTACAAGTAGTAATTCAACCACTTACAGTTTTAAATGATCGTCTGCTTCAATGAGTTTAGGATCGTCAACAACTGAAAGACGAGCGAATGTGGACACCCTACCGATCCTATTGCTTGCTTCGCAAATGTAGCGGCCCGAATCTTCATTTTTCAAATCAGAAATGATTAAATTGCAAGTTCCATTTGTTTCGGTTATTTGGTAACGTTCATTTAGGTCTGCCAATATTTCGTTGCCATCTTTGTACCAATGTATGTCAGGGAACGGTTCTCCATTAACCTTAAATCAATTTATTGTCTATAGAAAGGATAATTTGGATTTTTAAAAGTCCACTTCTTATTAGAAAGAATGGGACTTTGGGGAAGATTTTGAACAATAAATTATCATGCTACAATAAAATAATTCGAAGTGGTCTGTATTCTGTCGAAACTGCCAGACGCGGATCGCGATGAGATCCAAAAAGTTTGAACCTTGTTGGAGTATACGTAATTCTAAAATGTAGCATCATGCTACAGATGGCGTTTATTGCGCCATTTGTAGTATTTTCTATCATGCTACAGTCTACGGAGACTGAAAGAGAGCACAATTTTCAAGTTTTGAATAACAATTTTCTATTTTCATTTAATAAAATCACCACATATTATTTGTGTGGTTGACATCTATTTTAAATAATAAAAAATACCTCGCATGACAAGACGGTATCAGATCCTTGTAGTGCTTTTACTTGTCCTGGTAATACCACCATGAATTCCGGTAATTTTACCGATTTCCCTATCAGGATTGGTGCACTTATAACAGATTCTCCCCATCCGTATCTATTTCTTGGTGTTACTCTGAACTGATACTCTCCGCTCACTTTTAAATTGAAAGCATCAAAGCTGTTAATTGGAGTAACCCCCAGTTCTACCCATCTAGCTCCATCTCCACCCTTCTGCCATGCTTCTACTTTGTACGCTAACACGGGGGCTGCTCCTCTCGGTTCAGGCTTGCTCCATGTTAAAGAAATCCAATTTCTTCCCGTGTCGGTTACGAATGGTTCTCCGGGAGGTCCGGGAGTTTCTTAAATGTAATTAAATTATTTATTCACAGTATTACAATACGTTAAAAAAATGGTTAGTATTCCTAAATAAACTGATAAGAACCTTGATAATCCACTAAATAATTGAGGAAATCGGATATGATACTTTCCGTTGAAGTCCATTTTTCTCTCAATGTCGTTAAAGACAATCTTTCACTCAATATTTTACCGGAACTAACGCCTTCTGGTATATCAACGATAACCATCTTTTATTTATTTAATTCAATTTTCAACAATGTATTGATTGAAGTCTTAATTCTGATATTGCAACTAACGGAGGTGTACGAATTATGTCAGAAATAACAGGTCTGACTGCACCGAAAATTTTAAAACATACACACTAATCTAATTATATCTAGGCTACTGTGTGGGATCAGCGAAAACTGGCAGAGTTAGTGACTTATTTTTGAAGGAATATGTATACAAATTCAATTCCAACTTTCTTATTCGCTAGCATATATATATATATA
>NW_020439076.1:1393847-1445433 GCF_000699045.2 Agrilus planipennis
GATTGATATATATAAACTCACTAAGCTGTAAAAACGAAATTATGAGCTGCAAAAATGTAACAGTAATCCTCTCATTATTAAATTGATTAATAGTTTTCAATTAGTTATAATTTGATTAGATACTTCAACGTTCCATACTTTTAGCAATATAATATGTATATTAGATAGTAAACTGCATTTCTCTTTTAAACCACTTTAACATTAAACAGTTAATAATATTAGTTGATTTTGAGGAAATAGATACCTCGCAATTGTCTCATTTTGTAGGAGTCGGTGATGTCTGAGAGAATATTTTCCAAGCTATCAAGGGTAGGGGTAGCTGATCTAGCCCTCTCCCTGAAGCGCACGGTGAAGAATGCCCTGTCGCAACCGTAACAATTTTTAGCCATTATACAATAGGTTCCTTGATCGTCCATCGTGGCCCTTTTGAACGTAAATCGAACGTAATCATCAGAGGTTTCTTTCAAACTTCTATAACTGTTGGTGATGTCTTTGAGACCTTTCATCCACGTAACTACATGCAATAAAATGATAAAATATCAGATCGGCGGTACATTATACCTTGATTAGTTTTACCTCTTGGTTTTGGGTCTCCCGTAACTCGAAACGAAACTACGATATCTTCCCCCGAAGCGACCGTCAAATATTTATCGGGCCTTGATAGAAACATGGCAGGTTTTCCATTTCTGATCGAACCCGGATGTACCACATGAACGTAGGCAGAGATATCGTCCTTGCCATATGCGTTGAATATTCTGCAAGTGTACTTTCCTACATCTGTTTCTAGGGCATTAGAAAATGTGAGAGTGTGAACTCCTGATTCGGCAAAAGTTCTGTGTCTGGCTGAAGTTTTCGGTAACATTCGACTTCCCTTATACCAGAGGACATCCTTAGGGGTTCCTTTTACTGCAACTTGTAGAGCTAAAGTTCCACCGGCGGGAACAATGCTATCTGTCATGGCCGTATTGAAATGCGGTTTCTTCGTGTCTCTATAGCGTTGCGGAACTTCTAGGTGTTGCATCTTCTTACTGAAATAATCTTCTCTGCCGCTGAATTCCAGTTCGTAAGATATTTGCTCATTCCAGTAGGAGTTTTCGGCGTTACACGAGTATAAATCGTTATCGTCTTGCTCTGGGTGCCTAATAGTCAACCTACAGATCCCGTCTGCTAAATATTGCTGTTTATATTTCTCGTTATCTTTTATTTCTTTGCCCCCTTTGAACCATGTTATTTTCGGAGCCGGTCTTCCTCTAAGTTTGCATTCAAGAATGAGCTCATCTTGGGAAATTTTATATTGATACTTGATGGGTCGTGTGAATGTTAATACAGAGGAAGATTCGGCGGTATCATAAACTGTAACGTTTGACTTAGTAACGGAAAATCCGTGATAGTTTTTAGCCGTACAGGAAAATTCTCCTGTGTCTGCAGTTGTAGCATTAAGGATTTCTAGCGAGGCGATTCCATCATCATATTCTATGTTGTAATTGCTGTTGTTAGAAACGGTTTCACCATTTTTGCACCATTCTAATTCAAACGGCTCAGATGAAAGGACACTACATGTTAATTTGATCCTAGTTCCCGATGCAACATTTCTGTTATTCAAAGGACTAACAAATATTGGTTTTTGAGCGTGAAGTTTTGGACCATGTTGCACATCCTCAATCAAAACTACATTGCTTTTATACATATCGACAGGTCTTTCTTCCTTTTGGGCATGACTCCCATCTTCATCGGCAGTTTTGTGCATTTGAATTTCGGTGTCAGCCTCTGTTGATGTTTCTTCTTTTGGAATCTGATAAGTGTCATCAGGTGCAGTCTCTTTAACTTCGGATTGCCTCAAATTGGTTAAAACATTATCAATTGAACTGACCAGTTTTGCTTGAAGTTCAGTAACGTTTTTAAATAGGTTTATATTTAATAATGCGTTATTTAAATTTTGGATAACTGAACTCATTTCCTCGAAAGGAGATAGCAATTCTTGTGTTTTGACCTGATATGAATTCATAGTACTGACGATGGAGTTAGTACAACTCGTAGAAGAGATCACGTCCTCTACTGCAAATTTAATATTGTCAACTAATTTCTTTATTTTCGTTATATCTTCTCTTTTCAGTACGTTTATATTTTGCATATGGTCAGTGACTGTTTTGATTCCAATTTGGAGCTGTCCAACAGGTTCTTCTAAACTTTTTATTAACAAATCAAGTTCAAACTGGGGAGATTTAAGTTTGCGAATTGTGTTACAAAACGCTTCTGTTTCAGACTGCCACATTTCTAAACATTGTTTGAGCGGAAGTAATTTTTCGCTGTCTTCATCTTTTGTAGGTTTCTTCGTTGGTTCATCCTGTATCCGTTTTATTGCATTGGATAGAACTTTCTGAGCTTTGACTAGCGAATCGAAAACCGTTAGTTTAGACAAAATTGTACTAGTGTCTTGAAGACAACTCTGTAAATTTTGGAGGAATTTCATATTAGAACGACTTACTTTGTCGGCTTTAAATGATTTAATTTCGGAATTAGCTACTTGCACACTTTCTGTGAGTTTTGTAATATTTTCAATTATTTCTCCAATAAGGGGTTTATTCTTAGATATTGCTGCGTGTAACTCATTTTCCGATCCTGCAATTTCTTTCAAAATTCTCACTACATCATTCAAAGGTTCCCTTAGATGTTTTTGTAAAACGGTTACTTTGGTCAAATTTACGGATGTTTTGAAACCATTCAGTTCTATCTCCAGTTTGGAAATCATACTTATTAACCTTCGAACAGTTTCTTTGCTTGCTTCTTCTTCCTTCGACATTTCTTTTGTCATTAATATTTCTCTTTCGATATTGGAAATCACGGTGTCAAGTGAATGTAGTGGAACTTCGATGAAACTAATAGCATTTACATCGGGCAGTGCTTCTATTAATTTTGTAATGGAACTTCTTATATTTTCAAACTTTTCATCCTTCCATAACTTAGGAGAATGAGTCTTATCGAAGCTTTTAATAAATTCGTTTAATTCATCTACATTTTGTGCTAGATTGTGTATTTTTGTGATAGTTTTTGTAACAGTTTCTTTGCTTATATTTAGCAAGTTCAAACTATTTTCGTTAATCCGTTTTAAATCTAATGTTTCTAGCTCTGTTAGAGGTTCGATAAGTTCTTTAAATTTAAAAGAAGGCGTTGAAGAAAGTGTTTTCTTAACACTTTTATTTTTGTTTATTAAAATTTCCAGTGATTGCGACAAGGCGGATGATATTTCTAAAATTCGTTCTGAATTTCCAATTACTGTAGATACTGAAGCTGCAAGATCAGTAATAGGTTTCTTCATTTCTTTAAAATTCCTCAAGACCGTGATAACAGACGCTGAATTTTCCAAATGAACTTTTAAACGCCCAAAGTTCTTCTGAATACTATGTTGAAGATCCACTGTCGCACTGCCAGGCTCAATGAGTTTCTGAATAGATTCAAATGCGCTGCTCAATTCTTTTAAATCGTTATTGAACTTATTAACATTCGATTTGTTTTCTGTAGTATCAATAACTCGTGAATCAAGTGCTTGAACTTTTTTTAGAGAATTCAGAAATTCTTCAAGGGGATCTTTTAAACAAACAAATAATTTTGTTAAACTTAAGTGTTTTAGACAATTATTTACATCATTCGTTAGCTGAGAAATAAGCTTCTTAGTTGCATTGTCTTGTGTTTCTTCTTTCTCAGTCGGCTTTTTAATAGTTTCATTAATGGTTGCTATTGCTGAATGAAGAGATTCCAGGAACATTTTAATACACATTAATTCTTGTTTTTGAATAACTGAACTTAACAATTTAATTGACTCTTCAACAAGATCAAGTTTACATTTGATATCAACTCTTATTTTCTCCGAAAGTTTAGATTTAGTAATAACGTTGTTGGAAAATTCAAAAAAGAGCTCCAGTTTGTTAAGTTCGGATGTAATGGTCGAAAAATTTACCTTATCTTCTTTATTCCACTTGAAATCTTTAATTCCCAATTTTGTAATTGTAGATTCAGCATCCGCAAGGACTTTTAATGTTTGCTTAAGAATTTTAAATGCATTAACAATAATACTATTTGACTTATCGTGTTCGGTTAATGTCTTGCTGAAGGTTGAGGATTTCGCTTTTAGATTTTTCACTGCATTTTGTAATTGTTTCAACGAATCCAATTTCCACATATCTTCCTCGACTTTTTTCAAGTCATCACGAGTTATCTTTACAGATTGCCCCAATGAGGTTGTACATTTATCAAGAGGTGCTATCTCTTTGACTTCAGAGATTTTACTAAACTGTTCTGTCACATTACCTACCTCGTCCAAAACCTCGTAAATCTTTAATAGAAGTTTATCAGAAGCATCTTCGGGTTTAATCTTTTTACTTGATAATTTGAATGTTTCGCTGACATTATCAATGTCTTTGCATAACTTTGAGAATTTCTTCTCATCAGAGCAAATATTCGAAGAAGCTGTTATCTCAATCCCTTTTAGAGCACTTTGATAGCTTTCTAATCCTTTTTGAAGTTTGTCAAGCGGATAAACCACTTTCATTTTAGTCATACATTCTTCTAAGGCTTTTGTCGAGTCACATAAACTTAGAAGATGTTCTGCAAGTTTCTTTCTTCTTATTTCCTGATTTTCTGTTTCATCTTTTTCGTCAGGTTTTCGAATAAATTCTTTAATTGTCGGAATAGCAGATCTGAGACAATCCAGAAGTTTTTCAATACAGGCTAATTCTGGTTTTTGAACAACCGAACTCAACAATTTAATGGACTCTTCGACAAGATCGAGTTTACTTTCGATATCAACTCTTATTTTCTCCGAAAGATTAGATTTAGTAATAACGTTGTTGGCAAATTCAAAAAAGAGCTCCAGTTTATTAATTTCGGATGTAATGGTCGAAAAATTTTCCTTATCTTCCTTATTCCACTTGAAATCTTTAATCCCCAATTTTGTAATTGTAGATTCAGCATCCGCAAGGACTTTTAATGTTTGCTTAAGACTTTTAAATGCATTGACAATAATATTCTTTGACTTATCGTGTTCGCTTAATGTCTTGGTGAAAGTTGACGATTTTGTGTTAAGATCTTTCACAGCATTTTGTAATTGTTTCAAGGAATCCAATTTCCACTTATCTTCTTCGACATTTTTCAAGTCATCACGAGTTTCCTTTACGGATTGCCCCAATGAGGTTGTACATTTATCAAGAGGTGCTATCTCTTTGACTTCAGAGATTTTACTAAACTGTTCTGTCACATTACCTACCTCGTCCAAAACCTCGTAAATCTTTAATAGAAGTTTATCAGAAGCATCTTCGGGTTTAATCTTTTTACTTGATAATTTGAATGTTTCGCTGACATTATCAATGTCTTTGCATAACTTTGAGAATTTCTTCTCATCAGAGCAAATATTCGAAGAAGCTGTTATCTCAATCCCTTTTAGAGCACTTTGATAGCTTTCTAATCCTTTTTGAAGTTTGTCAAGCGGATAAACCACTTTCATTTTAGTCATACATTCTTCTAAGGCTTTTGTCGAGTCACATAAACTTAGAAGATGTTCTGCAAGTTTCTTTCTTCTTATTTCCTGATTTTCTGTTTCATCTTTTTCGTCAGGTTTTCGAATAAATTCTTTAATTGTCGGAATAGCAGATCTGAGACAATCCAGAAGTTTTTCAATACAGGCTAATTCTGGTTTTTGAACAACTGAACTCAACAATTTAATGGACTCTTCGACAAGATCGAGTTTACATTCGATATCAACTCTTATTTTCTCTGAAAGTTTAGATTTAGTAATAACGTTGTTGGCAAATTCAAAAAAGAGCTCCAGTTTGTTAATTTCGGTTGTAATGGTCGAAAAATTTTCCTTATCTTCCTTATTCCACTTGAAATCTTTAATCCCCAATTTTGTAATTGTAGATTCAGCATCCGCAAGGACTTTTAATGTTTGCTTAAGACTTTTAAATGCATTGACAATAATATTCTTTGACTTATCGTGTTCGCTTAATGTCTTGGTGAAAGTTGACGATTTTGTGTTAAGATCTTTCACAGCATTTTGTAATTGTTTCAAGGAATCCAATTTCCACTTATCTTCTTCGACATTTTTCAAGTCATCACGAGTTTCCTTTACGGATTGCCCCAATGAACTTGTAAATTTATCAAGAGGTGCTATCTCTTTGACTTCAGAGATTTTACTAAACTGTTCTGTCACATTACCTACCTCGTCCAAAACCTCGTAAATCTTTAATAGAAGTTTATCAGAAGCATCTTCGGGTTTAATCTTTTTACTTGATAATTTGAATGTTTCGCTGACATTATCAATGTCTTTGCATAACTTTGAGAATTTCTTTTCATCATCATAAATATCTAATGCAAATATTACTTCAATTTCTTTTATGATATTTTGATAATTTTCTAAACCCTTTTGAAGCTTATTAAGAGAATATTTTCTATTACACATAATTATATTCTTTTCTAAAACGTTTGCTGATTCACATAAACTTAGAAGATGACTTTTAAGTTCTTTTCTTCTCGTTTCTTGATGTTCAGCTTTTTCAAAAATATTAATGACGTTGGTAAGGGAATTCTTTAAGTCATTCAGTGGTTGGCAGAGAGACTTGAGCTCTTTAATTTCACTTAATGTCGTTACATTCTCAGTGTTGTTCCTCAATTCAACTAACGCTTCGTTGATTTCCTTATAATTACATTTTTCTGAGATTCTAGTACGCGTTAATTCCGTTACCACTCTTAATGATTTGGCTAGGGCACATACGGTTGAGTGACCGTTTGCTAATTTTGTTTCAGAAACTTCACAAAAGTTGCCCTCCCTGATAACGTTTACCACACCCATCAACTCTGCTTCTAAGTAAGTTAAAGGAGTTTTCAATAAATCTAGTGATACAATTTCCGGTAAACGTTCCTGAAGCTTCCATAGATCTTTTTTCACAGCAACAACATCTTCACAGAATGATAACAGAGTCTCCATTAATTTACTGATCTCCAAATCACGTTGACGTCCCTCCACCTTTTTCTTCGTACTCTTTATGCTATCAATAACCTCGGAAGAAGCAAAACTCAACGATTTTAGTGGAATACATAGACTCTTAAGGGATGAACACGCCGAAGAAATCTTTACCATGGAATCAGTAGCATTCACTAGCGCCGATAATCCAACCCTTAAGCGTTCAACTCCGGATATACGAGCACCTTCCAAAAGTTGCCCTAATTCCGAGAACGATTTACTTAAGTCATGCAAATTATATAGCAATTCATGAACACTTAAAGATTGCTCCTTGAATACACCGAGTACAATCCGTTTTACCGCCATATCTTCTCTCAATAAAGAATCTATTTCAAATAATGATGATAAAAGTGGTTCACAAAAACGACCGCCTACGTCAGCGTCTCCTTCACGCTCTTCGGAAATATTCTTCTTCAGCCGAAGCACTGCGCCACTAAAACGTTTCAAAGCATTCTCAACTTCCTTCGTGGATTCTATCTCATCGACTGGCCCGGCTAATAGATTCTCCTCAATAATTGCAAGCGAAGCTATCATAGCCTTCAAAGGCTGTTCCAGGAATATAGCGGATCTGCATTCTGGCGCTGCTACCAACACTTTCTCAATTGCACCCTTCAACGCCGACAAAGCAGTTTGCGCTTTCGCTTTTTCTACATCGGAAACAGTAGCTGTTTGCGCTGCCTCGGTGAAGCTCGTCAAGACTGTATTCAGCTCTTCCAATTGGGGTTTGATTTTTACAATCTTCTCTTTCTCAGCCTTGGATACCTTCGTAGATTCGTCGATCTTTTCTACTTCTGCCAGCGCAGTTTCCAGTTCAGCCAGAGGCGCCTCCAGGGCTTTAAAGTCGATTTGGCCTTGTTCGGGAGCCTTCATTGTGACTTCGCTAACCACACCTTTAAGGGATTCCACATTCGTTTTCAGACTGATTAGAGGTTGTTTGAGTCCTTTGGCGGTATCAGTTACCTCCTTTGGTTTCTTTTCTTCGACCGGTTTCTCTTTCATGCTTTCCTCGAGAATTGTCAATGAAGCCTGCAGAGACTTGAGAGGTTGTTCTAGGAATTTAGCGGATTTTAATTCCGGCGCTATTACCGACACTTTCTCAATTGCACCCTTCAACGCCGACAAAGCAGTTTGCGCTTTCGCTTTTTCTACATCGGAAACAGTAGCTGTTTGCGCTGCCTCGGTGAAGCTTGTCAAGACTGTATTTAGCTCTTCCAATTGGGGTTTGATTTTTACAATCTTCTCTTTCTCAGCCTTGGATACCTTCGTAGATTCGTCGATCTTTTCTACTTCTTCTAGCGCAGTTTCCAGTTCAACCAGAGGCGCCTGCAGGGCTTTAAAGTCGATTTGGCCTTGTTCGGGAGCCTTCATTGTGATTTCGCTAACCACACCTTTCAAGGATTCCACATTCGTTTTCAGACTGATTAGAGGTTGTTTGAGTCCTTTGGCGGTATCAGTTTCCTCTTTTGGTTTCTTGTCTTCGACCGGTTTCTCTTTCATGCTTTCCTCGAGAATTGTCAATGAAGCCTGCAGAGACTTGAGAGGTTGTTCTAGGAATTTAGCGGATTTTAATTCCGGCGCTATAACCGACACTTTCTCAATTGCACCTTTCAACGCCGACAAAGCAGTTTGCGCTTTCGCTTTTTCTACATCGGAAACAGTAGCTGTTTGCGCTGCCTCGGTGAAGCTCGTCAAGACTGTGTTCAGCTCTTCCAATTGGGGTTTGATTTTTACAATCTTCTCTTTCTCAGCCTTGGATACTTTCGTAGATTCGTCGATCTTTTCTACTTCTGCCAGCGCAGTTTCCAGTTCAACCAGAGGCGCCTCCAGGGCTTTAAAGTCGATTTGGCCTTGTTCGGGAGCCTTCATTGTGACTTCGCTAACCACACCTTTAAGGGATTCCACATTCGTTTTCAGACTGATTAGCGGTTGTTTGAGTCCTTTAGCGGTATCAGTTCCCTCATTTGGTTTCATGTCTTCAACCGGTTTCTCTTTCATGCTTTCCTCGAGAATTGTCAATGAAGCCTGCAGAGACTTGAGAGGTTGTTCTAGGAATTTAGCGGATTTTAATTCCGGCGCTATTACAGACACTTTCTCAATTGCACCCTTCAACGCCGACAAAGCAGTTTGCGCTTTTGCTTTTTCTACATCGGAAACAGTAGCGGTTTGCGCTGCCTCGGTGAAGCTCGTCAAGACTGTATTCAGCTCTTCCAATTGGGGTTTGATTTTTACAATCTTCTCTTTATCAGCCTCGGATACCTTCGTAGATTCGTCGATCTTTTCTACCTGTGCCAGCGCAGTTTCCAGTTCACCCAGAGGCGCCTCCAGGGCTTTAAAGTCGATTTGGCCTTGTTCGGGAGCCTTCAATGTGACTTCGCTAACTACACCTTTAAGGGATTCCACTTTCATTTGTAGGCTAATCAGCGGTTGTTTGAGTCCTGTAGAGGTATCGACTGTCTCTTTTTGTTTCTTGCCTTCGGCCGGTTTTTCATTCATGCTTTCCTCGAGAATTGCCAATGAAATTTGCAGCGACTTAAGAGGCTGTTGTAGTGTTTTAGCGGATTCTGTTGCTGCCGCAATTATAGAAAGCTTCGTGATTGCACTTTTTAGTGCGGTCACAGCCGTTGTTATTTCAACGCATTCAATTTCTGACACGTTTGCTGTTTGCAGTAATTTAGAGGTTGACGTTAATTTTGTAATTAGTTTTTGCAGTTGTGAGTTGATGTTTAAAATTGTGCTTTTTACGTCTTTTTTTGTGGCGGTTGGTGCTTGGTTTGTATTTTTGATGGGATTGAGGCTTTCGTTAAGCTCTTTTAATGATGTTTCCAGGTTTTCTACATCTGAGAATGAAATTAGGGCTGGCATGTGTTCTTCACTTGTAGACGGCCGTTCTACTGCCTCTTGTTGTAACTCTAAGTCCTGCTTACCTGGTCCAAGTAATATTTCTTCTTCGTGTTGTTGAATGAATTGCTGGGTGTTTTGACACAATTCTTGTATTTTTAGTTGAATTTCGTCAATCATACTCAGTAATATATCCATGGTCTGCTTTAGATTGTTTGATTCTTGGTTTTGTGGTAATGAGTCTTTTAATTGTTTCGTTTCATTGGTTATATTACATAGGACTCGTTGCACTTTTTGTTTTTGCTTCAGAAGTAGTGTTGGGTGGTGAATGAGAGTGTAAATGTCATTTACCGCCTTAACTAATCTGAGTACAAGTGATTTAATGGAATCCGCTTCTGTCTGATTTTCTTGATCTAAGTTAAGATTTTCAATTTGAGCAAGCTTTTCAGTAATCACGTTTTGTATTTGAATTATCTTATCTTCTTCAATTTCTGTTTCTTCTATAACAGGTTTCACGAGTTCTTTGGTTATGGTGTTGATATTTACCTTAGTGAGGCTCTTTAATACTTTGTTTTCTTCTTGGAATTTTAATATTTCGTTTTTAATAGTTTCTAGTTCTTGGCTAATTGGTATATTTGTAGGTGATGCAGTAATAGTTTGAATAATATCATTCAACACTTCTTCGAGTTCTACTTCTAGTAATGTCTTAAGCAGCGGTTTGGAAGTATCAGCAATATCCGTAATGAGGGACGTTAATTTAGTTAGTTCATTGCTTAAATTTTTCAAAAATGTTTCGTCGGTATTGTATGAGCCTTCAGTTTGTTCTAATTTATTAAGCAATTCTTTAAATGGACTTTCTAAACGGGATAGTGCTCTCGTTATGGTTGGCACTTGGTCTACTGTCAGCTGATGAGCTTTAGTACGTTCTTCTATTGCACTAATTAATTGTATTAATGTATCCTTTGTGACAGAAACGTTTCCTGGCTTTGCAGTAAGCGGCAGTTCTGGTTTAAGGCATTTAACAAAATCGAGAATCAGTTGCAATATGTTGGCATAAGCGGTTTGATCCGTAAGGTCGTCTGCTAAAGCTTTTTTAATTCGCTGAAGGTGTCTAGCTATTTCATCAGTCTCTTGAATAGATTCAGTTGGCACAACTTCTTTAAATAATTCAAAAATTTTGCGTAACTCTTGGGTATTTAAATCAGATTTTCCCAATATTGAGCTTGTAGACAAACGTACTGTCCTTAATACATTTTCAAATGGTACCAAGTAGTTGGTCTCTTTCGTATCTGAAATAAGTATTTCTGTCTCCATATTGATTTCACTGAGAAGTCGAAGTATCTCCTGTTTTTCACTTCGATCGTCTTTCATTGTGATTATCACTTTTAGAATTTGTTCCAGGGGTTCAACTACCTTTTGAAGTACAGATTCATTTTCACTTTCAGTATCTTTTTCTAACACAGCCTGGCCACAAACAGATAAAATAGTGTATTGCAAACTATCTAAAGGTTCTGCAAAGTCTTCTAAGCATATACTTGATGAATCGATTGTTTCTCCAATCTGAGTCAAACTTTCGAAGGCTTTACCTATTCTTTCTAAAATTAATTGTTCGTCTGTTGCTAACTTGGCATCACAAAATTCAGTCAGTTTCTCTTGAAGCAAAAGAAGTGGTTTCTGAAATCCAGATAAGATGTTTAGTTCGTCCTTTTCATGCTTAACTGTGAGTATGAATCTTAATAATTTTTTCAACGGTAAACGAATACATCGTAGCTCACTCACGGTCTCAATTAATTCTGGTTTTTCTAAAACTACATGAGAAAGGTCTACCGCCGTATGAAGATCTTCGATCGCTTGATAAAGGCCAGATTCCTCTAATTCTTCCTCTTTTTCTGCTTCGTTTACGAACTCCATTTCTGTAACAGTTTGTTTCAGTTCCTGCAAATATTGATCGCATTCGTTTTCGTTAACTTCCGTTTTAGTAAGTTGTCCTTCTAGGTTGTCAATTATGTTGATAATTTCATTAACTTTTCGTATTGTTCCATCAGAAATAGTTTCCGTTAAATCAGAAGCCGTGGATAGTATAGCTTGCAGTGGTTTGTGCAATTCTGTAAGTACCAACAGTCTTTTGTTTTGAACATTTTCGATTCTTATTAAGCTTAAAGGTTTCATTAAACGTTCTATGGATGATGAGAGCCTATGAAATAGCTCTTCTCTGCGAGAGGTTTCTTTTTCTTGTATTTTTTCCAGTTTCTCAGCAAAAATTATAAGATCCTGTAGAGGTTCTCGCATGTCTTTAAGAAGCGATTCTTCATTTATACTTTCAAATATGGTTTTTAGTGTTTTTGAATATAAATTGATTTTTTCTGTATTACTTTTTACTTTTTGCGATTCGGCATATAATTTTAATATGATGTCGGATATAGATTCGATTAGAGTTTCGTTCTCGTCTGTTAATTCTGTTAACTTTTCGGTTAAAGTGTTGGCAACAAAAATGAATACGTTCAGAGGCCGATTCAAATCAGTCACTATTGCTTTGGTTGCCTTTTCTTCTCCCTCGTTTAATTTTATGTCACTCTTTACATTTTGTAAATTACTTTTGAATTGTTTAATGCGGCATTGTTTAGTTTGAATTTCGTCCTCCAACTTTTTCAGGAGGTTTTCTACGTGAAGTACGACAGTCTCCAAGTTTTTGACGAGATCACGCGATACTTCTTCGACATCCGCTACCTTTATGTCAACTAGTTGATTCCTCAGCGTATCTATGAATTCTTTATTCTCGATTTCTGTTACATTTTTCTTCCAGATTGTAGATAGATACTTGACTATAAGAAATGCAATGTTGTTTCCGCTGTGAATAACCGGGACAGTCTGACCATTAACAATAGAGTCTGATTTCAAAGAATCTCTTAAAATTTCCGATGATCTGACCAACTCGTCTACTTCATTGGAACACTTCTTTCGAATATTTAGAGGTACTTTTTCTGATAGCACCTGGATGACGTTTTCTATATTGAACCTGAAGTCTTTTAAGATTTTTAGGGCAAGCTCTTTGTCATATTGCGGTATATTCTCTATCAAATTGATTGCGTTTTTGGTTGTCTTCTCCAATTGTTCCAACAACGGCCTCACTTCAGATTCTTCGCTTACTCCAATAATCGTCAATCTGATTGATTCTGCCGTTACTTTAACTGTATCAATTTGAGGTTGGTCGCCTTGGGATTGTTGCAAGAACTGGCATAATTCTAGTATTGCCCTTTCGCAAACTGCTACAGCTTCCTTTTCTTCTTCGGTTAGTGTTTTCGTTAACACTTGATTCGTAGCGTCCTCAAGTAGATGCATGGAGTTTTCTATTTCCGTTAAAGATACTCTTTGATTTTCAGATAAGTTTTGTGTATTGATTTCCAAAATGTTTGCCTCCAATGTACGAAGAGAATGTAACAAAGATATATCAGCATCTTCTGCTTCTCGTTTTATCGTTTCAACTTTTCTCTTTGCTACCTCCTCCTCTTCCTTAAAAGTCTCGCCAATGTCCCTTGGTATGATCTCTTCTACTTTTTCTGGCAATGTTCTCTCATCATGTTCCTTCTTCATTAGTCCTACTGTTTTCTCTAAAATATCGTATAATTTGGTCAAAGATTCCACAACATTTGTCAATGAGGTGACCTGAATAGAACTCAACTTTGTGTTTAATCTGTGCAAAGTCATGTCAATTTTTTGAAGATAATCATCCACATTGTCTGATCGGTGTTCGACTGCTTCGTTGATATCGGAGAATATTGTTTCAAGCGAATATATAAACTCCTTATCTTCAGTAGAAATTGTTGTTAAATTAATATCAGCAATTACCGAATATAAAAGCGAAATGATTTTAGCGACTTCTTGAAGATTGGCTTTGGTTTGCTTCTCTTTCGCAAATTTCTGTAGTTTTGGAGTAGAGCGGAGAAGGCGTTCAAGTTCGCCGTTTAGATTTTCTGGGATGCTTATGGTTTCGGTTTTTGGCATTTCAACCTCAGTAGGAACTGTTGCAGCGACAGTTTCTTCTTCAAAGTGGCAAATACTTTGCAAGGATTTATATAAGACTTGTAAAGTATTTACAACTTCTGTTACTTTGACATCTGATACTTTAGGCTTAAGTTCTTCAATGTCGTCTAATGTTTTTCTAAAGTCTAATAAATTCAGTTTTTCTCCTGTTTGCATCGAATCAATGATAACGTTGGTTTGTTGTAGACGTCTTTCAAGCTCATCTATTACATTGCGTTCGTCATCTGATATAATCTTTTTATCAATATCTGGCAGGGTAGCAAATACATTTGATAGTGCCTTAAATATTTCCTTCAAATCAGATTTCTGGCATTCACTAGTGATATAACGTTGTAGTTTAGGAAGTAACCTCATTAATACCTCAATTTGTTCGCTTAACTCAACAGGAACTTCTCTCTGTACAACTTCAGTGGCTGGTACTTCTACAGGAATGATCTCTGTTGAAGTAAACGCGTCGCATATAATTTCGAGACATTGGTAAGTGTGAGTTACAGCAATTATGACTTCAGATACTTTTGTGTCTCTATTATGGTCTTGTATTTCGTTTAGACGATGAAGTGTCTCTTTTAAGGAGTCTTTTTCGAGTTCATTTAAACTTTCAATTTTTTGCAAATTTTTGTTGGTTTCAGTCAAGATTCCTTCTAGTTCTTTAACAACGGATATTTCAGCATCTGATATAGTGTTAAGGTCTATGTCTACAACTGTAGAAAACAATGTAGAAATATGTTTTACTATTTCACTCAAATGAGCCTTCTGCTTTTCGTTTAGATCGCGTTGCAATTTTGGTAAACAGCGTAGCAGTATTTCTACTTGCTCGCTTAATTGAACGGGAATTATTATTTCAGTTTTTGTTTCCACTTCTTGCTCTGCAAATTCTATTGGTTTTGGACTTTCTTTATCAGTTTCAGTCTCACAAATATCCAACAACATATTATAAATCCTCTTAAACAATTGAATCATTTCGTTTATTCTGATTTCGTTAAACATTTGCTGATGTTTTTCAAATTCATTAACTTCTAATTTTATTTCTTCCTTTTTTAGTTCTTCAACATTTTCACATTTCTGTATTATATTATTGACCACTTCAACTCTTTGTTGAAATTCGTGTATTACCGCCACTTCTTCTTCATTTAGCTCTCTCAAATCAATATCAGCTACAATAGAAAAAAGTGAACCCAAAATATGAAGGCCCTCACTTATGGAAGCTTTTTGACGTTTATTGACCACAATGTTGTGAAGTTTTGGCAACCGTCTCATTAAAATTTCTATTTGCTCAATTAATGCTGTAGGAATTTCCTTCAGCTTTTCTTCTACTACTTCTATATCTTTTTGTTCAACGTCTTCCTGCAATTTTTCTGCTTCCATCTCTAGCGCCGAACTGCTTACGGTATGCAATAGTTGTATTAGAACTTCCAGTTGATTAAAAATGTCGTTTAATTTAGAGGTTGGTAGGGAACTCTTCAGGTTCTCTATTGTTTGCTTAAATTTATTTAAATCCAACATCTGTACATCTTCAGCAGTCTTTAATGAATTAATGACATTATTAAGTTCTTCTAAATTTGATTCTATTACTTGAAGTATATCCCTTTCTTGCGGCGAAAGTGTCTTTAGATCAATATCCACCACACAAGAAAATAAGGAAGACACTTGCCTTACCGTATTGCTTAAAATTGACCTTTGTGTCTGATTAATGTTAATTTGTTGTAGTTTTGGCAAAGACCGAAGCAACAATTCGATTTTTTCACTCAAGTTTGTTGGTATCTCTTGCGACTCTATTAACGTTTCTGTTGTGGTTTCTTCTTGAGCAACTTCAGAATATACTTCCTCTGATTTGAGAGTAGCTAATGGTTGATATATTTTTATCAGCAATTCAATAATGCTGCTAATAATAGAAGAGTCTTTAACTGATACTTTTATCAACTCCAATTTGTTTATAAATTCTTCAAACAATGCCATATCCATAGAATTTATGTCGGTTAAAAAACTTAAAGCGTTCTTTGTATCAAACACAATTTTTACGCTTTCGTTGATGGCTCTTGTTTCAGTTTCATTTAACGATCTTATATCAACGTCTACAACCATAGAGAACAGGTTAGAGACATTTTTGATCATGTCTGCAACTAATATCTTTTGTTTTTCGTTAACACAAAGTCTGTACAATTTAGGCAGTGTCATTAATAAGGACTCAGTTTGTTCACTTAATTGTTGCGGAATTTCTTTCACTTCCACTTTAACGGAAGGTACTTCCGTTTCCTCTAATACTAATTCGGCTGTTTTGGGCGCATCGTCGGCAACTTCCTTCTGGAGTTCATTAAGACGTTGACAAATATTTCGTACTAAAAGGACAAAATTCGATGTTGCAGTAAATTGAGGTTTTCCAATTACATTTTCTATTTTCTCTAAAACGGCATCGATATGAGTTTTATTTATGTTCTGTAGGTTTTGTAGTGACTCCATATTTTCATTTATGTCGCTGAAGTTATTTTCAATGCTATGTATTAAATTTCTTTCGTCGATCGATAACTTTTTTTGATCAATATTTGCTATATCTGAAAATAGCAGTGACAGTAATTTTATAGTATCACTCAAAGCAATTTTCTGGTTTTCCGTCTTTACTAATGAGTGTAAACGAGAAACCGACATTAAAAGTTTTTCTACCAATTCGATTAAACGTGATGGAATTTCTTTTGTTTCAATTTCTTCTTTTACTTCTACTGTTTCGACGGTTTCTTGCAACATTACGCTGGTTTTCTCAAATATTCCTTCAAAATTCTTGATAATGTTGATTAACGTATTTCCTGCGTTAATAAGTTCTAAATTCTGAACACGTTTGCCTACTTCTTGTAATTTTTCTTCGCATTCTTTGAAATAGGAGGAGTTTACGTCTTCAGTACGAGTTATAGAACTTATTTTTTCAGTAATTATATGTAACTGTTCTTCGTACTGATTTATAACGTCTAATTCGAAATCTGTGAGCATTGATAAGTCTAAATCCACTATCTGAGAGAATAAAAGTGAAGCTCTTTTTGAAATTTCAGCTAATAATAAATTTTGATCCTTGTCGAGGGATAATTTATTAAGTTTTGACAAAGACCTTAAGAATAGTTCAACTTCTTCTGTCAGTCTGGCAGGAATTTCTTTTATTTTGACAGATTTACTTTCTTTTCCTGCCACATCTCTGGCTATCTTTTGATTTTCGTCTTGTTTGGTTTCGATAATTTCACATACCTGTGATTTTAGTACACTTGTACTATCTATTTTTACTTCACTTGATACAATGTTAACATATTGGGCTTCTCTCTTTTCAACAAATATTGCCGTTTGTAAATTAGCTGTACTAACGTCTGTTATCTGAACTTCTGCTGTTACAGGTTCTAACTTTTTAGTTTCTTCTATGGTTAATTTTTGAACATCCAGTAGTCCTTCATTTGTAGGTTTCCTTTCTTTAGATTCATCTTCAATTTCAGATGTTTGTGATTTACTAAAATCGTCTACTCTTAATTCGCTAGATACAATACTGATATATTTTGCCTCTCCTTTTTCAACAACTGTTGCCTTTTGTAAATCAGATGTACTAACATCAGTTATCTGCACTTCTTGTATTGAAGGTTCTGACTGTTCACTTTCTATTTTGGTTAATTTTTGGAATTCGACAGCTTTAATATCTTCGGCAGTCTCTTCTTTAGGTTCGTCATAATCTGTGATTTCTGTAATTTCACACGTTTGTAGTGATCTATTGATATTATCCACTTTTACATCGCTTGAAACAATATTAATGTATTGTGCTTCCTCTTTTTCAACCACTATTGGTGTTTGTGTGCTTGTACTAACGTCGACTATCTGTATTTCTTTTGCTAATGGTCCTGATTGTTCAGTTTTAATTATTGTATGGACTTCAGCTGCTTCTTTTTCTGTTTGTACTTCTGCTTCTCGAGTGTCTTGTTTAAATGTTTCTTCAAATTCTCTCACAATTTCTTGACTTTGCACTTGTCTCTTTTCAACAACAGTTTCTGTAGTAGATACTTGAACCCTAAAGATCCCCGGTGTCTCTTCTTTATGAATTTCAACTTCCTTGTTCACTTCCATCGTCTCAATTATTTCCTCATTTTGTATACATTCTTCTGTCTTTTGCCCTTTCGGCATTTTACTATCTTTCCTCGGCGAATCCGACTCTTCAACGGTTTCTTGTTGACTTTCGGTTGCTTCACCTATTACATCTAATAGGCGATGAATTTCTAAAAATTCATTAACAATTTCCTTTATTTTATTTTCTCCTAACGAATTTTTAATAATTTCAAAGCTCTGCAATGTTTCTTTAAAGTGTAGCAGACGTAAACTTTCAGAGTTATTAACCATACTGATTGCTTCGAGTGTTTGTTCTATTGCTCTTTCCAATTCTGTTACTACAGCGCTTTCTACCTTTGTGATTTTATTTATGTCCACGTCAACTATTAGCGGATAAATAATGGATATGTGTTTGGAAATTTCTGACAGTGCTGCTGATTTTGCTTTGCTCGTCACAAACATTTGTAGTCTAGGAATACTTCGTAGTAACGATTCAACATTTTCACTCAGATGTACGGGAATTTCTTTTGCCAATTCAGACTGTGACACAATTCCAGCTTCTGTGGATTTTAAGGATTCCTCTACTGCTTCCGTTGCTGTAGGAGTTTCTACTTGCTCTTGCTGTATTTGCTGTTCTATAATAGTCTTTTCTATAGCAGATCCGTCGATCAACTTAATAAGACTTTGGAACAAGCATGAAACCTTTTCCAAATGCGATTTCCCATAGCATAATGTTTCCAGTTGTTTTAAAATTAATATATTGTTTTGGCATATCAACAATGATGGTTCGCTCAACGACTTTTGCAAATTACCCAAACCTTGCTGCAGCAAATTTACTATCTTAATTTCGTCTTCTGATAAGTTTTGAAAGTTTTCTTTAAAGTACTGGACGTTTCCTTCCACAACGCTTAGAACGTCTTTTACTTCTGCCTTGAGTTGGTCGTCACCATACTTGAGGACCTTTCTAATTTCTTCCATTGGCTCAACGATGTTCGCTTCGAAAACTATTGTCCTTACTTTAAACGATTGTAGAAGCTCGATCTGTTTTGTTATGTTCGGAACTTCATGTAATGTGAGCTTCAAAGGTGGAGATATAGAAGACAGATTTAGATTATTTTCAACAGCTGCGTTTAAAGGTCGTAATTTGGAAACTGTTTTAGAAATAGTTTCCAAATCTGCAGTAGAAGATTCGTCAGTTTCTTCTTCTATTTTCGATAAGCATTCCAATATAGCTTCGTTTAAATTTTTGAAAATAAGTCTTATTTCTTCAACAATATGAACATCTGTTGTCGTTAGATCAACTAGTATAAGATTCTGTATTGCAGTCTGCAACTGATGTAGCGATGTTTGAAACGTTTTGTTCAAATTTTTGTTCATATCTGGGAAATCAATTTTGTCAATATTTTCGCATAACAATTGTATTGTGTCGGCCACCGAAAGTAGTATGATAGTTTTCTCGCTTTCTGCATCTGCAATACTGTTTGCTGCGTGAGTTAGATTGTTTATAAAGTTGGTAATCGGTTCAAATTGTAACGGAACTTTCTGAGAACATTCCAGAAGTTTGTTTCGCAGTTCTTCACATGAAACGGTATCGTCTTCCAGATACAGCTTAAAACACAGTAACAAATCGACGAATTTATCGATAACGTATTCGTTTCCTATTAGCTTCCTTTCTAAATCCGGAAGTTGTTTTAACTCATTCAACAAAATTGAAAGTAAGTTTTTACACGCAGTGTTAAGTTGACGTTTCGAAGACGATTCAACATACGTCGTTTCACAAAACGTTTGCAAACTGTTAATAAACATTAGAACGTGTTTTTCTAATGACACTATTTCACTCTTCTTAGTGTAAATTCCTTCGAATCCTTTAATTAATTCGTCTAAAGTAACGTAAAATGCATTTTGCTTGTTCATGTTTGTTATGCAAATTCTTAGTTCGTTCAATATTCCTTTTATTTCGTGAATCAGAATTTCATTACCTGGTTGGTTAATTTGTTGAACAGCTAAAGCTAATTTTCCCATCATGAATATAAATCGGTTTATATTGACCGCCTCGTTAATGTGATGAACAATAGCGGAATCTAAATTGTTTACAACGTGTATCAGTGTTTTCACTTTCGCTTGTAGTTCGACATTTCGGAGAACCTCGTTTAAATTTTGTAAAGCGTTGAGCATTATAAATTTGAAATCATCTTCGGTGGATTTCTGCTGAGTTTCTTCCAAAATTTTTATTAATTTGTCGCCTATGTATTTCAGAGATAACGTAATATGTTTTAACGATGGATTTTTAACCGCGGTTACGCATCGTAGAAAAGACATTACTTGTATTGCAACACTGTTAGGGGATGATTTTATAATATCACTTGAAATAAAAGCTTTTAATGTGTTTAGAGGACTTATTATAGTTTTTAGTTCTGAAATGTTTTTGATGTCATAGTTGTGACGCTCCAAGTTGACGATTTCTATAGCGTTGTCCACGACCTCTTGAAGATCTGGACGTTGAAGGGAATTATGTTTAATTTCCCGTAAAATTTCGGCCACAGTATTGAAAATACTGTCCCGTTCTTCGTTCAGTTTTCTTACGTTTGCTATTTCCATATTTAGTTTTTGTAACGAAGCAGATAAATTACGTATTTCGAGTATGTTTTCGACTGTTATAATCGGCTCTTCGGTTTGTTGGAATAAACTGGTATCCTTTAATTTTTCGACGCACTGGATCACCTCAGTTGCTTCCTGGAATAATTCGGGACTGATTCTTCCGACAGTTTCATCGAAACTGTCTTGATTTAACACAACTAAACTTTTCTCTAGTTCAATAACTGGTTGAACCAACGCTTTAGCGTATTGAATATTTTCAATTGTTTCTGTTTTCGAAATCATTTCGATGATTGGAAGTTTTTGTATTTTTTCTATCCGTTGATTGATGTCATGCAAAGAGGTTCGTCTGACGGCGCGGTACTGATCTTCTTCTGCGGTAGATTCTCCAGGAGCTTGGGTCTCCTCCTGTGTCTCCACAATTTGACTAAGTCCACTAGCAACGTTGAATGAAACGTCTAATTGACAAATATTGTCTTTAATTTTCTTTATACGTTTGTTTAGTGTTGAAAATATTTTATTTTCGTCGCGATTTTCTGGCATTTCTGTTGGTATGTTTTCTTCAATAATGCTCAGAGCTGCCACGATGTCGTCGAACACTTCCGATCCGGAATCCCGAGTTATATCTGTTATTGTGTTGTTAAGAATGTCGAGAGAGTGAGACAGGTTTTCCAAAGTCTTTACTGTGTTCTCAGTTTTTAAACCGCTTGTCTTTTCAATTAGAGAAGCAAAATCTTTTTGTAAACTGGCCAATTGTCGTAACCCTTCCAATACCACTGTGCTGTTTACTGTGCATTCTGCATTTTCTATGTTTACAAGAAGATCACTCACAGAATGACTGACGTTTTGCGTTACTATTTGGGCTACATGGTCGAAAACGTCTTGAACAACTTTTTCGGATAAATTTTCCGATTCGTCTTCCACATCAATTGACTGAACGGATTGTTGCATTGTACATATTGATGTAATTATTTCTTCTGATGCTCTTGATAATGATTCGAGAAGAGCCCTGGAGACGCTTGAAAACTGCAATTCTTCTTTAGAAGAACCCTTTATAGTGTTTATAGTTTTAGAAATCTCTTCCAAAGGTCCACTTATTTGCTCTAATAATGCTGAACAGTGTTCTTGGGTAACTGACGTCCTTATGCCAGAATATCTTGCTTCCCAATTTTTCACTACTTGAACTTCACGTTCCAGTAACTCAATAGGTTCCGCTAATTGAGTCAGTACGAATTCTTTTAAAATTGGTTTCTGTTCTGCTTGTTCAGCTGCAGCTAATTCCTCTTCCACAGTCTTTATGCTATTGTAGAGTTTGTAAGCTTGTTGATAAGTTTTGTCTAGTACATCAACAGTCGATTTGGTTTCGGATAAAGAAATGGGTGCCTCTTCTTCTAAAGCTTCGCTGCCTTTTCTCTCTGCAGAAATATCCTCGTCCAGGGTTTTGGGTGCTTTGTCCTTCATTGCGGACCTTGATTTTCCGACACTGTTTCTCATTTCCTGCAGGGTAGTTATAACCTCTTCGATCAATTTAAACGAGGAGGCCCTTTCGGCAACGTTCTTACTGTCGCTTAGTACTTGTTTCTTTTCTAACAGCGACATGCGCTCTATCAAGTGCAATGCATTTTGGATAGGTTCACCTGCCATATCCAAAACGTTGTAACAAGTTCTATGTATTAAGGTATGCTCTTTGCCCTTTATCTCCATACACTTTTCGATTATTGCCAAACTCTTTTGAAGTTCGAATATTGGAGGCGCCACAAGCTCTACCATTGACAGTTGATCTCTCTGGTTGCCTTCTTGGTATAATGTGGACGAGCATGTTTTGATATCGAGAACGGCTTGGAGGATATTCTTTAATAGCTCTGAGCTCCTATTGGCCGCTGCTGATGAGGATTTTAAGGCAGACTGTACAAATAACTTTTCTTCAGCTTCGTATAATTTTTGTTCTATTTCGTTCAACTTCTCTTGCAGTCGATTCGCTAATTCCACCTCTTTCTCGCGTAGATGCTGTTTATCTTCTACAGTTGTAGTTTGAGGAACTTTCAAACCATCTTCTTCTTCTCCTAAAATATCTCTAGGAAGTTGGATTTCTACCCTTTCTTCTATTCTTCTTAAACTACTGGCTGATGAATCAGAACTTTGTGAAGATTGTCTTCCGAATCTTCTTTTCCTTCGTGGCCTGTTCACGTCTTCGTCTAACTTGTTAACTCTCAAATCAGAACCGATTTCGTGTGCTGTCTGTGGCGATATCGGCTCCCGTTCTTTTTCTCCTTGAAAACTGGTAGTTTCTGTAATCGCGGCAACTTGGAAAGCTTTTTCGTGTTCGCTAATAAGATCAGAACTTCGCGCGCTTTCAAAGTCCCCGTAAGATTCGCTGTCTAGGTCAGCAGCCCCCGCTAAACTACCCTCCGCTTGTTCTGTGTTTTCAGTATTTTCTGATAGACTGTAATATGTGCTTCTAGTAGAGTCAGACTTCTTTCTGGGAGGTCTTCTGGGCGTTTCTCCGGGTGTGTGTCGCCTGAATTCAATTTCTAATTTCTCCGAGGTCATTTTACTCTCTTCAGGAGAAAATACGTGACCATTATCGTCTGTAACCGAAAATATTTCATCCACGTCCGCTTCTGTTCTCAAATCTTCATCGAGAGTAGCAAAATGTTCTTCTTCCACGTCTATTATAACCGCTTCTACCAATAGATTTCCGGAATGTGAAGACTCTTTGACAAATCTCATCGGTGGAAGTTCAATGATGCTATGTTCTGTAATGGCATAGAGAAAAGCTTCGAGTGAAGTTGTCATTCTTGTTAAATCAACAAGATAAAACTGAAATTATTGGATTAACAAGATGACAACTCCTTCCTGACTTACCTGTTACGTGTTCAGAAAGTTGCTCTGCATACATTTCCACAATCTGCAGTGCTTCCTCTTGTGTGAGATCAGGAGTTTCGTATAATGAAACTGAGACTTCTTTTCCATCGAACGAGAAGGAGACTTCTCTGTCGTCAATTGTCAGCGACATGTCGCCTTGGGGCGTGTCATAAAGTTGTGAAGTTCTTTCTTCATGAATCGTCGAAAGTGATGGTTCTCGAACCAATTCCGGTCTTTGATCTTTTAAAGCAGTCTGGTCTTCGAATCCAAGTAAAGAAGCCGAACTGGCCACGGTGCCCATACAGTTTCTTGCTTCGCATGTGTATGTACCAAGGCAGCATGTTCCATCCTGTAACAAATATTAAAGATAGGAGACGAAAAATTAGAAGAGGTGGGTGATTGTAGGTATCTAAGAAGTCAGATAAGTCAGGAGTAGTAGGGACGTGCATTAATCGATTTTAAAATGTTAAATATGCATTGAATGTGAAAAATGTCACGAGTGCGACAGTCCAATCAACACGTAGCATGTTTTCAGGACTTGTCTTTGATTAATCCCAAAAACGTATATTCATTGGGCCAGCGAGTATACATAATAGAAATGATTTATTTACTTCTCCTGATGTAATTCTATGAATATCTCCAGGTTTAAGTTCCTTCCCATCTTTATACCATTTCAAAACTGGTTGTGGTACACCAATAACTTTACATTCTAGATTCACGGCTCCTTCTTCTGACAATACTGCTCGGAGGCATTCCAAAAACTTTGGTTTTCTGAAGTGTTTCGGTATTAACAATTTCAAGAAGCAAGACGTTACGGAATGGCCGAAATCGTTTACTGCAACGCATTTCCATTCTGCCTGATCCATGAACTCCAATCGCAGTACGTCCAAATGGCAAACTCCCGACGATTCTCGCGTTACAATGTAACGATCTGGTTCACTATCCACAAGTTGGTCGTCTCTATACCAAGACAACGAGGCCAATGGTTCTCTGCTCACTTGAAAGACAAAATAATATTAGTAGCTACTACTAATATCAAGAACATACAATATTGGCTACCTTCTATTGTGAACCTAAAACCATCGTTAATTTTGGCTTCGCAGCTTTTAAGTCCTCGCAAAAATTTTGGGGCTTGACTTCTTGTAAGCAGTTGTAATCTTTCGTCTTCATTTAGTTGATTTTCAATATCTTCGACAGTTAGCTCAGCTGTGCTTCTTGCTTCGCCCATACAATTTCTTGCTATGCAGCAATAAGCTCCCAATGAGTTCGTTCCTGTAAGTTGGTAAACGTCACCGGGTTTAAGCTCTTGGCCATCCTTAAACCATCGCAATTGGGGCGTAGGAGAACCAACGACTTTACACTCAAAAGACACCAATCCCTCTTCTGTTAAAACAGCTTTCAAACTATCCATAAATCGCGGTTTTCGAAAATGTTTTGGAACTGCATCGAAAAGGAGTGATTCATTAGAAATGTTACATTTATTAATTGGTATTAATATAGGGATAAGTCTTACTGTTCATTTTAACTTCACATGTGGAAATGGAAACAGCACCATCTTCACTTGTTGCTACACACTTCCATTCGCCTTGATCGCAGGCTTCGGATGACTTAACTTCGATCGCGTATCCCCCAAGTCCATCGGACATCAAGTGGTATTTAGTTCTAGTAAATTCATCTTCGTCATCAATGCGACCTTCAGAATTGTACCAGGACACGTTCTTAGGCCAAGGTGGGGCCTTAACTATAGTACAAAGGTTTTTATTTTGGGATCAACAGAAAATATTGTGGTACTTACGTTGACAGGATAAAATAAACGAGTCCCCTATATGAACTGAATCTCCTTGTAGATTTCGAGTAAATATTGGAGGAATTCCACTGGAAGTTTGACTAGTAACAAGAGAAAATTAATCATCCTAAAAGGAAAAATTTTCAATATTTTACCTTTCAGCTGGTTTGAGTGAACCTTCCCTGCTTCCTCTTCCAACTACATGCACTTTTGAACAGGAATATGCTTTTCCCATACAGTTAACCGCTTCACATGTGTACGTTCCCAGAGATGTCGGGTCATCTGGGTTAGCTGTCAGTGCGAAGACGTCTCCTGCTTTAATTTCCTTTCCGTCTTTAAACCAACGAAGTAATGGTGTGGGGACTCCAATAACTTTACACTCCAGAGATACAATGCCATGTTCGGTTAATATTGCTCGTAATTCTTCCAGGAATACGGGTGCTTTATAGGCTTTTGGTACTACAAACAAATAATATGAAATTCGTAGCAAAATTCAGAAGATTCTTGATTGATAACTTCTTAGTAGATATGTTTCTATGAAATATTAATCAGAAATGAATTTTCAGAATAATATTTCATATTAAACTAACTCACTTCTAAAAAGATGTCTAAATTGTATGTGTAGATATGTTTCTATTTCATTCTTTTCAGAATATTGTATTACTTTAATAATTGCAAACAAAACAATAAATTTCCTCAAATTTATTACATGGAAGTTATTTCTTTTTTTTTTATTCTTACTGAGGACGTTAAGGTGACATGAGCTCGATGATTGCCCAAACATATTGGACGCGATGCAGTTCCATTCGCCAGCATCTTGGGCTGTCACCGGAGCCACGTCTACGCAGTGGAATCCTCCTTCGTTTACGAATTGCAATCTATCTCCTTCAACTAGAAGGAGGTCGTTGTGAAACCAGTCGATCTAAAAACAACAAACGATATCGAAATTCCTGAACGTTCATAAACCCTACTAATTAAATTAAATTGGTAAACAAAACGTTGGCTAGAAGTGAAAACACCGAGATAACTCATGATTCCACAAAGATTAAATAAAAAATCTAGCACTTATTGCAACACCTAAGATGTTATCCTAAGTCAGGACTTGATATTCCTAAACATAAGTCCTGTCTACTTTCTGTATATCTATCTCTAGTTTGATGTGGCTCAGTCAGTCTTGTACCTACAGTTGATCAGGGACCATTTTAATGAAAAAAATTTTTACATTCTATAGACATGGTTTTATTTCTGACCCTTTACCTGCAGTTTCGTAATATTATTTTCAAACTAAATGAAATCTTAATTTTAAGTTTTTAGCAGGACTAAAACTTATGTGTTGTGGATCAGACATTCATCGAGTTGTTTTGCAAAACATTTACATCTGTAGTTTGCTTCTATAAGCATTCTGTCTGTTTGAAAATTTGTTTGGTTGTTTATTTTTATTCCTAATTGACAAAATTGATGTAATCCTTCGCCAACACGTGTTAGATGGCCTCTATTCAGAAATGAACAAGGAAGTCTGCAGTGTACAGAAAACTCCACAGACATTTATTGCACGTCTCCAGTATTTAAACGCGACACAACAGTTGTATTCGGATTATTTTGTCCTCCGTAATTTTTTATGCTCAAAATAAACCCGCTGCAGACATCGAAAGGGATCAGCCAGGCTGTGCTTCTATTATTCTCCAATTAAAACGGTCACATTCGCTAATGTACGTGTTTGAGGTGGTCGAATTACGTCAGTCTGATTTATTTGCGAAATATAAATTGAAACGGTCGCTTACTTAGTCGAATCGAGTCTACTGTGTCTTGTTCGTTAGTCATTTTGGCACCTATTTCGAATATTTAAATGAGTACATCCATAAGAATACATTTAGAAACATAATGACATTGTCAATGATTCTTTGAAAAACGACTATGTGACAGAACAAAATACATGTCATTTTAAGTGACGAACAACAGGATACACTATTGAAGTAATTCATGAGCTTTTTGTATAATTTAATTTATAACAAATAAAAATGTGTAAAAGAGCAAATGGAAAAATAGAGAACAGGTAAATAAAAAGGTTTATCTCCATATATCTTTTAGTTAGTAATAAGCAAATTGCATTTCACAAGACCAAGACCAAGACCAAACGAATAAGACCAAGACCAAAACCAAGACCCAGTATGTGAGATCAAGAGAGCATGAGCTTCTTAAAATAATTTTTATTGTGTGGCAATTTCAAATTAGTGGTCTTGGTTTTACAGTCTTGATCTTGGTCTTACGAAAATGAAAAGACCAATGCCAACACCACGACTGTCCTTACACGAGCAAGACCAAGATTCAAACCAAGACCAAATATGTGAGATCAAGACAGCATTAGCTTCATAAAATATTTTTTATTGTGTGACAATTTCAAATTAGTGATGAGTTAAGTTGGTCTTGGTTTTACAGTCTGGATCTTGGTCTTACGAAAATGAAAAGACCAATGCCAACACCACGACTGTCTTTACACGAGCAAGACCAAGATTCAAACCAAGACCAAATATGTGAGATCAAGACAGCATTAGCTTTATAAAATAATTTTTATTGTGTGACAATTTCAAATTATTGATGAGTAAAGTTGGTCTTGGTCTTACAGTCTTGATCTTGGTTTTGCGAAAATGAAAAGACCAATGCCAATATGAAGACGGTCTTTACAGTAGCAAAACTAAGACCAAGACCTATACTGAACAAACAAGACCAAGACTACTAGATTTTAACACCAAATATAAAAAAAAGAAACTTCTTGAAAAAAGGGAAAGAGATCTACAAGAATGACCTGGGACAGTCTTGGTCTTGGTCTTGAATAGACTCATTACCACTTCTAATTTTATTTGTGGATAGATAGGTACAGTTATTATTACATCTTTCTCGGAAAAAAGGCCACAAAAGTCGTAAGAATCCAGATCAATTTGGATTAAGTTTATAATTGAATGTCTTCTAAAATATCTGTTGAATTTTATAGTTATAATAATTTGTCATTTATTTCTTTCGTGAAAAACTAACGAAAAAGTGTTAGTGTTTACCGACAGTTCCGAGGAACTTCGAATTTCGACCAGAAATCTCGTTCTCGTTCCAACTTTGGCAGCGAGATCGTTCAGTCGGCGTAAGAAGGCGGGCGGTCCATCATCCCCAGCTCCACTTTCTCCCCCATCAGCGTCTCTGACACGCAATTCTATATCTCTTGTCGCGTGTCCATAAGGAGATCGTGCTTCCACAGTGTAAATACCAGCGTCATCTTTTCGGACACGGTTCAAAACTAACTGGACAGTGTTGCCACTGTGGACCACTTGATGAAGACCCTGATCGCTGGAGATGGTCGCCCCATCCTTACACCTGAAAAAAAGTTAATACTGAAACTGTTTTATGACACGTACAACTTTAGTTTAGTAAACATCTTCATTTCCACGTGAAGGTCGAAACTATGACCCAAAATTATGTATTTCATACTAATATGTGGGTTGGATGTGTTTAGACAAAATAATATAAGAAAAATTACACTTATTATTCTTGGAAAATCATTGAGTTTTCCAGATTTTAATAGGCTAGTGGGTAATTGTCCAGACTTGGGGCTCCAGGCCAAAATCAATCCAAAAATTTTTTCATTGATTTCCGGTCATTCTACATAATAGAATTAGACATTAGAAGGTGGGGGACACAGGTTTTTATGACTTCTGTGGCGGTTATCGCAACATACGAATAAAACGGGATTTTAATCATACTTTCGACAATGGCTTAATATCTGAATCTTTTGTATATACTTCCAATGAAAATGTTATTGTTATTCTCCAACTTGTAAATATCTATTTCATTTATTGTATTCGAATTCTTTTGGGTCTTAATTCTTTTGTATTCTATTTCTATATCTAAATAACTTTATTGCTTGTACTTTCCTATAATCCCTATTAACATTTCAACTTCGCATACTAACCGCATGACGTCTATAGCATTTATCTTTTCTTAATGGCAATTTTATGATGGGTTTCTTCGGTGATTTGGGACTATATTCTAATTCCTAGCATTTCATTATTTCGGTACTTTCAACCCTCGGTACCACTACTACTACCCTACTCTTATATCGTTCAACTCTATTGGTACCCTACTTTCATCTATCAACGATCAGCTCCTCCTTCCTAGTTTTTCTAACATTTCCTTTTTGGAAAAATGATTTTGAGAAAGTAGTTCTTACCAACCTTCGCTTGAGTTATCATCTCTATCTGTTCTCTACCTACTCTGCTCCTTGTTAAGTTTTGTAAAATATAAGTGTTATCGTTGTTGCTGTTATTTGCAGTTGTTATTTAGTTTTATTTACCTTACTCTCCAACAATTAGCACATCGAGACTAAACTTCATAAATAAAAAAAAAATTTTTTTTTCAAAATTGCCCCAATTCTCCATAATCACCTGCATTGCTGACGTCATTGTTTGGTTAGGTAGATTTATGATTGGAGTTTATTTAATGCCTTTGTCCGCCGAAGGCGTGCTGATATTTTAAAGTATTTTATTCACAGAAAGCTTCAGTTTTATAAATTTCCTAGTACAATATCAGAATTTCATCCAATACCTAGAATTGGGGCTCCAGACCAAAATCATTCCAAAAATTTTTTCATCAATTTCTGGTTACTTCTGAGGGTTCAATGATTATATTTGAGGCGGAGGAGACACATTCTTTTTTATTACAGCATACATCATAGGGCATATGGTATATGTATAGCTATTTCTTTTTTTAATGTTAATAAATGAATTTTATGCAGTGACAATCGTGAGATAAGGAGATTAAAAGCTTGTATAACCTTTAAAATCCCTCCCCCTTCTGCCTCTGATCTTCTCACCCATCTCTTCCCGTACCTACAGTTTAGAACTGTGGATTGAATTTTGAAAAATTCTAACTCAAAAAAAATTTTTTTTAGAGTATTTTATTCACAGAAAGCTTTAGTTTTATAAATTTTCTAATACAATATCAGAATTTCATCCAATACGTAGAATTGGGGTTCCAGACCAAAATCACTCCAAAACTTTTTTCCTCAATTTCTGGTTACTTCTGAGGGTTCAATGATTATATTTGAGGCGGAGGAGACACATTCTTTTTTATTACAGCATACACCATAGGGCATATGGTATATGTATAGCTATTTCTTCTTTCAATGTTAATAAAAGAATTTTAAGCAGTGACAATCGTGAGATAAGGAGATTAAAAGCTTGTATAACTTTTAACATCCCTCCCTCTTCCGCCTCTGATCTCCTCACCCATCTCTTCCCGTACCTACAGTTTAGAACTGTGGATTGAATTTTGAAAAATTCTCACTTAAAAAAATTTTTTTTTTAATTTTGAAGTCATAAAAAACTATCTCCCCACCTTCTAATATCTAATTTTATTATGTAGAATGTATAATAAATAGAGATGACATAAAGTATCCAAAAAATTAATCTGTTCAACCATTATTTTTGCCGAGCGGCGGCACCTTGAGCGCTTCGGACTTTAGTGCACCGCACCACCTAGCCCTATAATAGCTATGCGCTTGTAAATTGAACTATTCCCTTAACTATGTAATGTATCAATAAATTTATGGTGGAGGTGCCGAACATTTATGTTTTACTTTGTCTTGAACCAACCCATCTCGTCTGTTTCTTATTAACTTCTGATTTCCTACTATTTCTAATTTCTCTTTATTTTTAACTATTTTTATCCACGATATTTTTTCGTATCTGAGACCATCTCTCAAACACTTCTAATATTCATACAGAGTTGTGCTCCAAACATACTCATGTAACAATATTTTTTGAATTTCCAAATTAGATAATAACCAATTACGAACACAAGAGTATTTTTTTTTTGTTAATAGCGACCGGAAACTGTATCTTTTACTTTATATCTCTAACGTTGTTTCCGTCCTAACTTATCTGACTCCCTAATGTAAAGTAGTTTCGTATTTGATAACTCCAACATTTTCCCAGTAGCGTCAACATAGCGTGCCTACCAACCAGGAAGTAAATAAGAAAACAAGTGTTGTTTTTCCCTCATAAATATCTCTCTAATATCCTGCTATGCTCTGCTCAATATCCCATCTTATTCGAAGCACTTGGCTAAAAATAAATCAGAGAATGTGGTCTTGGAACATTGGATAATACAACAGCTGCTTCGGTTATTTACAAACACAGAACGGTTAAGAAGGTAAGAGAGTGTGGGCGTTGGACCAGGTAAAAGTGTGAGTCAAGGTCTGGAACAAATAAATTGTGAACGAACCGTCCAAGTGGTTTAGTGGATCAAGCCAAGAAAACACATTGCCGAACGTATAGGTAGGGAACTGAAATATTTTCTCATACGTCTATTTTCAAACCGGAAAACTAAAAGAAAATAATTGTATAGGAAACAACAAGTGTCAATCTGTCAATCAATGTATAATATTTGAAAAACTTCATTATACATTTGCGTTAATAAATAGACAACGTTTCATAAAACAAATTGGTAACTTCTTCAAAGGTCCTTCCATCTCTGAAGAAGCTCGCCACTCGTACTGGTGAAACGTCAGGAAGCAACAAAAGTAAGACTAAAACTAAAGTGAACATGCAAGACCAAGGTCAAATACGTAAGACTAAACGAAAAATCATTATTTCCGATGGATTTATGAGTTAAACTGTTTGAAGCAACTTTAATATAATCATTTCTTGAAACAAAACGTTTTTAATTTTTGAAATTTTAAGTTTGCTTAACTACTATAGATTTAAATATAAAAAAAAGAAACTTTACAAACTATTTTTTTTATATTTCTTACTTCCTTCAAATATCTTGTACTATATTTTAATATATATAAAAGTCACGATAAGCTCGCATGTATGACAAAAAATTTCAGCATTTAAGACAACTATTGAGACGGTAAATAGAAAATTTTGTACTTAGAAGAATTATTTAAAAAAACGAATCAAATTAAATGAGCAAGATCAAGACTTAACACGCAAAGCCCAGACCAAGATTAGAAGTATATGAACAAGACCAATTCCAAGATTAGGACAGTTTTGATCTTGGTTTTGATTTGTTCATCATTAGATATCCCAAATGAAGAAAATAATAATTAAAAATACGAGATAGGTGATAATTTTATATATTTCATTATTTGTTTCACGCCAGTAGAACCAGTTCATAATTTTGAATCGTCTTTTTAGTTCCTTAGAATTTGAGTTTTGCAAAAACTCCCAACAGCCCCTTTAAAGTAAATCTAATTGCTAACTCTGCTAATTTCTGGCTTTATAAGTTTTTAACCAAGTTCAACTCTGACAAAATTTGCAAAAAGAAGGTGTTCACCAACTTTTCGTATATTTGTCACATAATTTTAGAGAATGCTTACAACTTATCATTATTTTATTACCAAAACGTAACTTCAGATACTAAAAAATATGGATTTCTTCCTGCTAATAACGATGGAATAAACAACTCTACCTAATTTAAAGATAAAGTGATGATTTATTGTTTTTAGTGGGATGTAACGGTTTTCCAATCGATAATTGCATCCACTATAATATCTATTTATGCGTTAATTCATGCATTAGCCGTTTATTTATGCTAATAAATGCTGCAAGCATAAATTATAAATAGAAATTATTTAACATTTCAACGCTTCGAAACCTATTTTTATTTGGCCCAACGAACAACGCGAAAATTCTAAATCTGCAAAGCTACTATGGCATTAGGAGAATTCGTCAGAATGTTGTGAAATTGCCAAAGTGAAATTTCTGTTGTTTCGGAGAACCCAGATCTTAAACTTAAAGAAACAAAATAAATTAGAAAAGAACTAATGATCAGTGAACTTCACCTTCGTGTATATTTATTTAAAAATATCATTTTGAACATTTGACAAGTAATCAAGGAAATTTTAACAGAAAATGTGTTTGTTTGTGAAAATTGAAATGTTAAAATTAAAATTTAGATTTTGTAGTACCTAAGTAACCGATATACAATTAGCTACATCGAAATCATACTATTTGCCCTTCAAAATGGTTAAGTTCGCTGTTACTCCTAATTCAACATCTTCTTATCATGATTTCGAAAATTTAGTAAATTTTAAAAAGTTACTTTTACTATAAAGCAGAGGATATAACGAAGGGTCGAATGGCATTTAACAAAAAGAAGTCACTTCTATGCTCGCAAACAATTAATTTAGAAATTAAAATAGGTGGAAAAGAAAAGATTAGAAGCTTTCGATATGTAGTGTTGCAGACGAATGATGAGGATACCATGGACAGGAAAGGTTTGAAATGAGGAAGTATTAAAAAGAGTAGGAGAACAGACGGAGCCATGGAAGTCAGTAAGAAATAAGTGAGATACAATACCTTGGTATGACACTTCTCAGGCATAAAGGGTAGTTAAAGACATACTAAAAGCGGAAATAGAGCTAAGATAAGGAGAGATAGACCTAGATTAGATTACAAATAGTTAAGAATGTGTGATGTTCTAGTTTTAGAAGAAGATTAGCTCAGGTTAGGTAAATGTAAAGGTGTGTGTTCAACTAGTAAACCGAGCGGCATGACCTAGAGGTCTAGACCATTGCTTAGCATTCGGGAGGACGCCGGTTCGATTCCGGGTCCGTCTGCCTTGGTCCAAGCTTTCTGTGGTTTCCTTGGATCACTTAAGCAAATGCTGAGGCAGTAATATTCCACAGATAATCTTTCACTCTCTTCTGTCTTCATTTCGTCCGTCTCATCTTTCTCACCCGAACCACCACCCACCTATTCCCACGATTCCTGAAAGCAGGCTGAAGAGGGCCTTCCGCCCTACCTTCCGGCATAGTCCGGAGGTACTGCCCGAATGAAACACCCAAAAGTTTTAAAAAAGTTTTTAAAAGTTTTGTCCAACCAGTTTTAGGACTAACAAGTTTATGATGATGATGATGATGATGATGACGATCACAAGATCTTCAACCTAAGGACTGTTTCAGTATGTATCACCTCTACTTATTCCTATCTCGAGCCAAGCTTCTCCCTTCCCGAATACAATTTCCGAACAAGAATCTAATTACTACCTAATACAAATCGCAAACACGTATACTTTGACTGACTTTTGATAGTCTGGAAATCGTAACTTTTGTTTTTCGCTCAACTTTCATTTCTGCTTCTAATCGACAGAACATCCTGTCTTTATTTTCAGAATCGACAACTTTATTTTTAGGGAAAACTAAAGAAAATGGCCCCTTTTCGTTTAAAAAAAGAGACTCTTACCCGTGGCGTGTGTCGAAAATCCTCAATGCAAGTTTTCTTCTGTGTTCTTCATCATTTTTGCACTTACAACAATTACTCACTTTCTGACCCATTGGTCTTCACTGTGATATAATTTAAGTACACTGATTTCAAAAATTGTCTATAGCACTTTTGTTCTCATTCTCGAAACTTGCCTTGCACATTATCTGCTGTTCGCTAATGAACAGTCCAACGTTAAAACAATTACACAGTTTTCGAATCGAAATTCAGATATAATTAAATCTAAAATGCGAAATTTACGACACACTTCGGCCTAAACGAAATAAACATAGCCTAAATTTCGCACTATTAGAACGATGAGCAAAGTATGGGTTTACAAATCTCATAAAATGTTAAAGAATGCGTGCCAAATGTTTGCGGATTTTGAAGAAGAAGAAATTAATATTATTTTTAGTTTGTATCAAAAATAGCCAAAAGAATTAGTAAAGCATTTTAAAATAGGCATTATTAAATAGCTCAAAAATAAAATCCAAACATGTTTGTTTCTTCAGTTTTTGAAAGGAGAGATTGATTTTTTTCTATTGTTTATTTCTGCCAAATTTTTCCGATATTGTAATGTAGCCAAAAATCAAGTGAGAGGTTTACTGATATGATCAATTAGTTTGATATGTCCCCAAGCAATTACAAAATATAAGACATCTGAAAGATAGATTTAAATAATAGATAGTTATTGTAAAATGATTATTAAACTGATCCTAAAATCTGCCAATTCCTTGAGGTTATAAACAATGTCTCTTTTTTCAGTTTTTTGAAGTTGCTACACAAACATAACAGTTTGTTATTTAATGATAACGATGATTTATAAATGAACCTTGATATTTGAAAAGTAAAATAATAAATCAACCAGTAGACGGCGCCTCATAGGACAAAACCAAAACAAAAAGGATTGTTGGCACACAATAATTGCAATAAAGAAAAGGACAATTTCAAGCAAAACATTTAAATAATAGATCGTAGTTAATTAATTAATTAATAAAACAAAATCTGCAAACAAATGATGTTGTTACAAATAAAAAGACCTTTCAAAATTCCTTGACCTAGGGCCTAGAACTTGACGTAAAGCGAGAACAAAAAAAGAACTGCACGCGCACAAGTCTAACGATAAGTAGAAGAGGGTTTCTGTTAATGAAAACGAAAAGTTTTTGTGGGGTAGTTATTAATGAACTTGCCCGAAAATTGCGGAAAATTGTAAACGGCGTTTTTCTCGGGAAATTGTGACGCGATATCGTGGGCCAACCGAACGACTCTACTGTGGGAGAAAAACGCTTTTCGTTCGTTCAAACGTTACGGCGCAGCTCGTCCTTAAATTATTTTTGAACTCCGCCGCAAACGTCATCATACAACTTATTATTCGGTTCATATTGAATTAATCTTGTGATTTTCTCCAACTTAGCCGGCACAGCCAATAGATATGTCCAATGAAAACAAAAAGTACTATTAATAGACAACTAGAGACAGGTTTCCTTCCTGACCTACAGCGGCGTAACTAGACCTGAGGCCTATGACAAATTCACCGAATGAGACCCTCAGTTAATATAAAAACGCTTCTCGAGTCATCTTCATAAATCACAAAGTAAATATGTACTTATATATTTACCAAGTTTTCTTGAAATCACAATTAATTTGGTAAAAAGTTAGTATTCATTTGACGCTAACGTAGCGCATGAACGTCTTTCAAAATAAAATAGCGGGGATTTCCCTAGGATTACTAGCCCGCGCCACCAAACATGTGTCGGCGAAAATGAATTCAGCGCAATGAATACGTTTTAAAACTAAGAGATATCTTTTTCTTATGAATGTGTTTAAATCTTGATAATGTATTTGCATAATTTGTGCATGTTCTTGAGTTAACCATCATCATAAGGTCGTTAGTCCTAAGCCTGGATGGACACGCACCTCCACACCTTCCTATCCTGAACTGATCTTCGCATTTCCCTAAAACTATAACAACCCACATCCTTAACAGTAATGTAATCTAGGTCTACCTCTACTCCTTTAACTCCTGTTTCTGCCTCTAATATGACCCTGACTAGACCTTCATGCCTGAGAAGGTTTCCTACCAACCTATCTCGCGTATTTCTTTTTGACTTCCATGGAGTCCTCTGTTCTCATATTCTTTCTAATATTTCTTCATTTCTAATCTTCTCTACCTACGGTATCCTCATAATTCGCTTGTAACACCACATTTCGAACGTACCGCACCGCGCTCCAAACATACACCTTTAACAATATTTTTCGAATTTCTAAATTATCTAATTTTCGCGAGCATAGAAGTGACTTCTTTTTATTGAAGGCGACACGACCCTGCGCGATCCTCTGTTGTATATCCCTACTACTCCTTCCGTCCTGATTTATCTGACTTTCTAGATACCTAAAATCAACTATTTCTTCTAATTTTTTGTCTCCTATTTCTAAATTCGCTCTTTCCCTACTTTTTCTTTTCTAAATTAAAGTGATTAAATACGAAATTAATATTTTTAAAGGATTTGTAATAAATGTTACATGCCTCCTGTTCTGACGACCTCTCAGGCAAGAGGCCCTCTCAGACAGGGGGCCCGTCGCATTTTGCCCATTCTGCCACCCTATTGTTACGCCACTGCTAACCTACTTTTATTTAAAAAATGTGCAGTACATATAAATATGCGAATTTTAAAATTATTAAAATTAAATGTAATGTAGTGAATTCGAGCTATAGTCTCCAACTGACTTTGTTGTTGAGAACACCTGTATCTTTTTGACCAAAAAGAAGGACCCAATGCACTGCATGAATTACACGCAAACCATTAGATAATAGTGTATGAATTTTTGAAGCTTTCTTCTTTAAAATATGATTTCATTCTATATTCTAAAAATAAGTGTCACATAAATAGAATCCTTTTTATTTATAGATCATTGTTATTGTTGCTTTCTGCTGCTTGGTCGATATGGACTATAAATACCAGGCTGTACATTAACATACTTTTTTACGACTGATTTTCCTGAGTTATTCGAAGAGAGACCAGAGTTTACCCCTTCAAGTAACTCACTATTTGAAATTGCAATAGCATAAAGAAATTGGATATTTCGTCTTCTATTTACAGGAACTTCACGTTATCGATGCAGTATCTCCAGGAAAGAGGAGAGACCAGCGCTGTTCAGCAACATGGAAATTTAATTAATAAAACACACTTATAATCCGCAAAACCGTTTTCTCCAAACGACAACCGTGAAAGCCGAAATCAACTTCCATACACAAAGGCATAATAGGCAAACAGAGATAGAATAAATGAGCGATTTCAAAATCAAATAACCCCTTAGTTTCTAATTATACTTCACATTAAATGATATTAAACTAATGAGAAACAACGCCATCTTATTAAATGTGTAACTAATAATTATTATAACCACTTGAATATAAACAAACCAATGCCAAAAGTTAGGTTTCACCGCCGTGACTTAGCCTTCCGCGTAGTAAGTGTCAATTTGTAAACTTTAGGGTTGATTCTTTTCTTTTTCAAGTGATTTTTATATTAATGGCTTTTAGTAGGTCTACTGATTTTAAATTTCTTCGAAGTTTGCGTAAATATGAGATGACTTCGCCTTAAATTTTGGAGTCTATTCTTTGGCGTTCACATGCATTTATTGAATTACTACTTATAATTTACCCGCGGTTTCGCTCGCGTTGATGTCCTAAATACGTGTCAAAAATCATTGACGACCGCATAAATCTAAATTTTCTGTCCCTCAGGAACAATATTTCGTCTGGATAAAAGGTACTCTATGTCCTCTTCTGTATACCTAACAACGTGACTACAAAATTTCGTGATGATCGACTGAGTAGCTGAGGCGTGAAATCGACCACATAAAACTAATTCTTCTATCCCTCGAGAAAAGATTTTTTTCCTGGATAAAAGGTACCCTCTGTTCTTTTTTCTGTATCCCTGACAATGTGTCTACAAAATTTTATGATGATCAATCGAGTAATTAAGGCGTGAAATCGACCACATGAAACTAATTCTTCTATCCCTCGAGAAAAGTATTTTTTTCTGGATGAAAAGTACCCTATGTCCTTTCTTTGTATCACCGACAATGTGTCTACAAAATTTCATGATGATTGATTGAGTAGTTGAGGCGTGAAATCGACCACATAAAACTAATTCTTCGAGAAAAATATTTTTTTCTGGATAAAAGGCACCCTATGTCCTTTTTTGTATTTCCGACAATATGTCTACAAAATTTAATCGTGATCGATTGAGTACCCTAAGTCCTATTTTGTATCCCTGACAATGTGTCTACAAAATTTCATGATGATCAATCGAGTAATTAAGGCGTAAAATCGGCTACATAAAACTAATTTTTCTATGCCTCGAAAAAAGTATTTTTTCTGGATTAAAGGTACCCTATGTCCTTTTCCATATCCCTGACAATGTGTCTACAAAATTTCATGATGAGTAGTAGAGTAGAGTTGAGTAGTTAAGGCGTGAAAAGCTGACAAACAAACTCACATTCATATTTATACTATGAGTTAAGATTATCAAATTCAAATAACAAAGAGCGTTGTTTTGATCAATTCGATATCATTTTATGTGAAAATGATTTGAAACCAAGGAGTTCTTTGATTTTCAAGTCGCTCGTTTATTATATCTATCACATAATCTGATATCGGGTTTTTTAATTCTTTCATCGTTAATCAGTAAAAGAAAATCGGGGTTAAAAACATTTTCCAAAGATCAAACACATAATAAAAAAGTAGTAGTTCAGAATCAACATCAGGAGAAGAAATAGTAACTTTCGTGTGTTTAAGTATACATCCAATACGATTTGATTCAAGCTTTTGGGTGCCGACTCTGATCATAATCAATTGGACATTCGACTCCACCCATCTCAAAAACGTAAATATGTTTGCGAACAGTAATCTAATCTAGTCCTCGGAACTTCTGTTTCCGCTTTTAATATGTATCTAACTAGCCCTCCGATATTCTACTTTTTGTGATACTTCCTTTAACATCGTTCTATAACACCATGTTTCACACCCATACAAAGTCGAAGTCCAAACACGCACTTTAAATAATCTTTATTCGAATTTCCACGGTAAGTAACCGCAAGCAAAGAAAATGGTTTCTTTCTGTTAAAAGTGACCGCATCTTGCGTCATTGTCTTATATTTTCCAACATGACCCATCTGACTCCCTAAATATCGAAAATCAACAGCTTCTATATGTAGGTTATTCCCGACTGTGTAACTCTCAAAATTCAATTTACATTTAATAAAAATCAAACAATACAAATTTATAACAGAAGTAATAAAACAATTGGATAGAATCTATTGACAAAAAACTTTTAACGGCGAATAAATATGCGGCTCTTTTCCTTGGTATCGAACATCTAAGATCGCCTCCTATTCTTTTGTCTTCCTTACTCACTAGGTATACTTACCAAGTAATAATAGTTTCGGGTGTTAGTTCAACTATTTCGGCAGATAAAGATGTCGTATCATTTATTCTAGCAAAAACACATTGTGGTTCATTGTCTCGAAATCTCGGAGGCAATTTGTCTGGAGTGGAAACTCCTGCAAGGAGAAAAAAAATAATAATTTGGGCAACAAGCGTTTTTTTATTAAATCACATCTTATTAACTTTTAATATATTCATCATTTGGTATATAAATTTAACACGTTCTGTAGTGAAAGCCATCTTCATTTATTTTAAGATAATTTGATCAAATTTGTTACTTTTTTTTTGTTATAGCAACAGAAATTAACTTTAAAAAAATAAATAAATATGTTTATAAACTGATTGATATACCTATTAATTATAATGTTCGTTAAATATTATTAGTTGTAAATATGCGATAGATTCTTTTGAACGTGCATGTATGTACACTATTTCAAACAGCGTTCGGCGGGCATTAAAATGAAAACCAGATTTAAAATTTAAAACATTAGACAGGTCTGGCACACATGCGTGTATACAAAATGCCCACGCATTGACACAATTTTCAGTCAGTAGTTTTAGCACTGAAAGAATTTTATGTTGCTTTCATATTCACAAAAAAAAACGCATTAAAATGTAATAAATATGGCGCTGAAAGTTCTCTAACACCTACAAAACATTTCAATATAATATTATCTAAAAATGCCGAAGGTTCCGTAGGTATTTTACTAAATAGTTCATTGTACCGCAATAAGTACTACAATTTTAATTCGGGCTGCAATGTTGGAGCGTGAATTGGAGCAAACGTGGAACTTTTTTTAATTAATATTGCCTTCAAGGAGTTAGAAGTAAAATTTTAGCATGCAACGGAAAATGCGCGCGCATTGCTAATGAAAAGTTAACTGTATGAAGTCAGCAGCGAATTTGTGCTTAGAATTCCAGAGTGGCATTTGAACTGGACTGTTGAGATAGTTGTTAGAAATTTCCTCAAATAGGTACTACAATATTAAAGAAAATATATTTGAATTTACTGTTACCAAAACCTTTCGTATGAATATTTCCCATTTAGAAAATATAATAATAATCAATATAGGTTTTTTAAGTTTTTATGTAATGGTTTCAAATTAAGATAAGTGCGACAATAACCTTTTAAAGGTTCTGTTATTTTTAAAAAAACGCAGAACCCTAGAGATCAATCAAAATGAACTGCAATATTTTTACTTCATTAAATTTGCAACAGTAGGGATTTCCCTGAACAGATATATGTATTTTAGAAAAATTAGTCTATTGAATTTAAAGAACATTTAATAGTTTTTTTAAATAATTTCTGAAACTGATAAATACATACAGAAAAAACTATAAATTTTTACAAGCTTATTTTCGAATTATAAATTAACAACAAAAAATACAAATGCAATTGACATAAACGAGGAAAATTTTTAAACATAAAATATACTAACTTGACTACTCGCCAGATTACACGTTAGCTAAAAATTTATTTTAAATTCTGACATGCGTTGAAATAATTTTATTTAAAGTTTGTTTCCTCTTTAACATTAATACAGTTATTGAAAATGTACATTTTACATTAATTATGCACCAAAGCAAAGATAAATGGGGCTTTTAACTTAACGAAACTATAAGGCAATCTCAACCAAATTGAAGATAAGTATATCTTACAGTAGAAGAAAAATGAACATTTAAATTAGTGTATGCAATAAATTTAAAACGTTATTTGTGAAACTAAAAAATCTTTAATTCGCTCTAAATACGAAAAACAATATTTTGAAGATACAATTTACATGTGCCACTTGTGTAAAGCTACTTTTTATTTCGAGCATGGTATGTATGACGTAGAATGGAACACTTTGTAAGGTATCCACATAAGTTCTATATACAATTTAAAAGTAATTTAATTAAAGTGTTAGACTTAAGAAAATTATTCCAATTGTGTAATTTCTTTTTTTTTTTCTTTTTTAATCAACTTAGAAAGGACTTAAGAACAATTGTCATAGTTGAATCATTCCATCGCCTTTTCTTTGTGAGGCTAAAAGTCGTCAGTGATTCAAATACAGAGCGTTCTTCGATAAACAAAATGAATACTATTTGAAAAAAACAAAATGTATGTCAATTTTAAGGATAGATATACAAGGGTTAAAGATTAATATGCTTAGATTTATAGACGATATAACAATATTGGCATTTAGTAAGGAGGAGTCAAAGATATACCTAAATAAAATAGAAGCGGTATTGTAGGAAAATAAATAAAAGTAAAACAAAAATACTGTTGTGCAAGAGAAGGAAAAGTAGGGAAAGAATGAATATAGAGATAGAAAATTAAAAATTAGATGTGGTTGATTTTCGGTATCTAGGAAGTGAGATAACTGAAGATAGAAGGAGCAGTTAGAGATATAAAGCTTTCAAAATGTCTGTTACTTGGGAATGATGAGGATACCGTGGATAGAAGTTGTTAGAAACGAAGAGGTATTAGAAAGAATCAGAAACAGAGGGTATAAAGGGTTAATTAGAGATATATTAGAAGGAGAAACAGAGCTAAGAGGTGAATATATAGACCTAGATTAGATTACTGTTCATAAATAGTTACGAATGTGGGATGTTCTATATAGTTTCAGGGAAATGTAAAAGTTAGCCCAAGGTAGAAAATAGTGGAGGTATGTGTCCAACCAGTTTTAGGACTGACTACCTTACGATAACGATGATAATCATAAAGACTTCTTCTTCTAAAAGACTAAGTAGTTAGGCACTTAGCACCTCTACTTATTCTTATCTCGAGTCAACCTTCGCCTTTCCCAAAAATTATTTACGAACAAGAATCAAATTTAGGTCTCCCTTTGCCCCTTCTTAACTCTTGTTTTTACTTCTTGTATGCTACTAGCTCCTCATGTCGAATGAGGGAATTTCGCACATATTCGATAAGCATTTTCCTTATCTACAGATTCTTAAGCACTTCCTCAGTAAATACTAAAATAGGACATTAGAAGCTAATATATCATTATCATGTTGATAATGCAGCAAATGAACATTTTGGAAACGATTTCAATCACACGAAAATTTACATAAAACACGAAAATGGATTTTCATGAGTATTTTGCTGCAATGTTTTATAATGTTCGTTCACTTCTGAAAAATTTACGTACTATTCCCTGTGTTCTCCACGAAGAAGCCAAATAAACCCAAACAAATCAACACTAAGCCTACGATTAGATTAAATTAGATCGCATGCCTTCGGAAATAAATCGGCACACCACACGCCTAGACTCTTTAACCGTTTCTTAATAGCGCTAGGTATAAATACTAAACGTTTCACCTGAATTAATTAATATATTGTTTCTTCAGGAATTTTACAGTACCGTACTTTTGTTTCCAATTTTGGGACAATTAATAATTAAATAATATACTCATTAATGCGTTTCTTTGCTACAAGTCGAAGTAAAAACCTCTATAAATGCATTTGTCCATTTCTGCCAAGTTCAATTGCTAACTAACGGGTTAGATATCTCACCAAAATTAGGTCAAAACTAATAAATAAGGATTAACATTGAGATTCCTCAGAGTTTCATTCAACATCGCAGTTTTTTGATAAAGACGCAATAAATAATAGGATTCATCAATACTACCTTGATTTAGGTACTGTCAATACAAGTCAATCGTTATTTTTGAATCACTTAATAATGATACTTTCTATATCAAATTTTTAATTACTTTAAAAACTATCATAAGAAGATGTTTAAGGATCGAGATTGTCCAAGAAAATTACAATTTATTTTGTAGATTATGGAATATATATCACGCTCTTGATGTATCAGCTTATTTGGTTTAGTTTATATTTTATGTAATACACGATGTAATCGATATTTACTTAATGAAAATTCATACCTTTATGAAAATAATAAAACAAAACTCGTAATTTTCACAGTTTTTATTCTGACTACGATAATTGTTTCGCTAACACAGTAGTTTTTTCAACTGGAACATTACACTGAGACAGTTGATTGGTCAGAATGAAAATGGCAAAAATTGTAAGTTTTATTTTCATAAAAAAGCAAGCTGATGATTTCAATTGTAGTTTTTATTTTATAACAATAAATAGCAAATGCACAAAAAACAATTTCAGGATAGCTGTAGGTACAGCCACGATTGTAGGACTTCCTTTAATTACATTTGTTGAATGGATTAATTTTTCCTGTTTCATTTCTTTTTACATTTAAATCTTTTTACATTGCATCTGCTACTGAGCAACGTTCCAAACATGTGTTTTTAAAGATTATTAAAGCTTTTTGAACTTAAAAAATCATTTATATAATATTGCAAGTTGTTGAATGGTAACTGTTTATAAAACTGTAATAAGCAATGTTCGATTTGTAAACGACCTCTTGAGATCCATTTAACTATTTGCAAAAAAAAGTGTTTAAATCGAAATGGAAATTTCATAAATTTGTGAACGAAAATTATTGTAAAACGCCTCCTGATTATGTACCGAAGTATTTTTGAATTTAAACGTTTTGGCAACAGTCTACCGCAAAACAAAACGATTACAAAAGATGTTTGTAAATTTGGATGCTGATAAATAGGCGCATTACACATTGGAACATCGTTCAACCCTTCAATAATTTTTTGTAGGAGTAGTTACGTTTTTAATTGTTTAAAAATTGGCTTACAAAAACTTCTCAAAAGTGTCTCACTACTTTCATTTAAACAATTAGTAATATTTTTCGAACAAATATGTTCGCAAACTATCACAAAGTTTTGAACACAGCTATCCCACACCATACGATAAATGTATTTTAATATTTTGTGTATCTAGGAAGTAAGCAAATGCGTAAAGGGGTTGCTTTTTAATTTTAAAAACTTTACATAAACTCTTTCATCCATACAAATTCTTTTTTTCTTGGAAAGCCAAAAAATCATGTCATATTTACTGACCTGATACAATTCTCATGTTCGACAACGAAGTTTTTCAAGTTCCCATCGAACACTTCATCACACGACACCGCAAACTAGCTTTAGAACCGACGCCAGCAGCTTGTGCTAAAATCGGACTGACGTCATCGGGCGTCGCGACGTTGACAGATAACTTAAATTAGCCGCTCTTATAAAACCGGTACGGTAAATTTTAACACACTGTAAACTAGGCAACCAACACATTATGAAAAATTAATGAAAATTTAAAATTTTCATAATTATCCCCAACGTTTAAATTTTAAAGATGATTAAATCTTCTAACTTTTTTTTTAATATTGATCACTAGTTTGAGGAATACAGAAAGTAGGAAAAGAATATTTTCAGGGGAAGCAACCACCCCTCTTAAATTAAAGGGACCTAAATCAAAAGAGCCCCCAAGACTGAATATAAAATAATATATTAATAAATTGTTTCACATAAAAGTGAAGCAGTACTTTACTACTCGAAATTCGACATTAAACAAGAAAGATAACTAACTGAAATTTCCTTAAAATTTTTCTGATGGACTTCGTCCTGGAGGAATTTTCAATGTGTTGCCTTTAGTGCAATGAATCAGAATTAATTTAGGTAGATCAGAGTGCAGAACTGCCTTTCTCCATATCAATCATTATTAAAATAATAATAATTTATGTCAATAATATTTTCTGAGCTTCATTTATAATATATTGTAAAAATTATTCAAATATATCCAAAAAAGGATATAAAAGAAAATAAAGTTTATAACACTACGTTTTTATTTTTTAAGGAAGAGCTGCTCCTTTCATGCTGTCTGGACGAGGATGAGCTTTTCTGAAGGTGCACTTTTCCACTGGTGAGTTTTTATTTGTTTTTGTTCCATGTTTAAACGTTAAAATTAGTCGAATGTTGCAAGAGATTTTTTTATACTATCGTTGTTACTTACCTGCTTATTTTTACTTTCAAGTTCTTTTAAAATTATAATTAAATGAATTAAAAACTAAAAGTTTCACTTCAAATTTACTTTATTTACTTTTCAAAATATAAATAACAAAATGGAATATTTCAAATAATTATGTACTTCTTTACACGATATCTTATTACTATGTACAAACGTCCCTGCAGCATCTGTACATATCAAAAAATGTAACATTTACAAACTCATGCACTAAAAATTACAATGTAAAATGCAACAATAACGTGAGCAATGTTCATTTTACTTCATTACATTCTCTAAAATAGCTTAAAACGAACCAACACTTTATTTATTAATCCAAACCGCTTAAAAGCGTTATTGACTCTTTGCCTCCTGTATCTTCCTCTTCGTCGTCGTCATCCTGTAAAAAAAACAAAAGCAATATTTATTAAATTTTAGATTACTAGATTTTTTCTCAGTAAACTATTTTCAATTTTAAATATTGACTCCCAAATTAACGACCGATATGATAAATACACTTAAACAGAGAAAACTTACGTCGAATCCAAAACAGTTTTCCATATCGCGTTCAGTGGATGCTTTAATTTTTCTTTTTTCTTCCTCGTTCGATTTTCCTATCCTTCTCGCAGACTGTAATGCCTTTATAACTTCTTCTTCGTTTAAATCTGTAACCAAATTTTTAAATGAAAACGGTGGTCTAAGAATATTAGGAAACGCTTCTATTTAACAGACACTTCAATGCCAACAAAATAATTGTATAATTACAAACAAAAAACATACCATGATCTGGTAGTATCGAGTCGCCCAATAAATCCGAAGTGCCATCCCCTGCTACTATAGCCTGCTCTTCCCCATCTGCAAGCTGTATAACTTCCAGTACTACATACTGTTGTCCATCAGAACCTTCTACGGCCATCATGTCACCCTCATCCTCTTCGTCAGACGATCCTACAACGGGCATCACTTCCACCTGCAAAGAAACAAAAACATATAAACTATACAATTTTACACCCTTATTTGAATGCTATAATTTAACTTAATATTTACTTATTATGACAAATTAGAAATCAAAGAGAAACGCATGTCGCACACAATTCCAGAAAGGTTATCAAAAAAGGTAACTTTTATCAAATTTTTCCACTGTTTTACATACAGCCTATGAAACTCAAAATTACCTGTTGTCCGTCAATCATCTGAATTTTCTTCTGTCTACCGAGTTTAAGCGCGAGTTGCTTTTCCTGAACTGCGGAATCAGGATCGTGAATGGCCATGTGTCTTATGAGGTTGCCCTTGTGACGGAATGCACGCCCACACTCGGGGCACTCGTGTGTCTTTTCACGTGGCGCAGGAGGCACATATGCCGGATTATGATACAAGTTTTGGTGTCTCTTTAAGAGCTGCTTTTGACGGAAACATTGGTCACACTGGTCGCACACGTACGGTTTTTGGTCGGTGTGAATTAGCATGTGCGACTCTAGATGGCGTGCTGAAATCGACGCATACGGACACAAATCACACTTGTAACACTTTTCACCCTCGTGAGACTTGTTGTGAAGCTAAAAAAGACAATGATACAATTGATTAATTAATTAAAAGCTAATCGACATAGAGAGACAAAAGGGTACAATAATTATGATTTCTGATTAATTTGACTCACCTTGTAACTGTAACGATCTGGAAATGATTTCCCACATCTTTTACATTTAAGAGGTTTGTCCGAAGTATGTAATTTTTGCACGTGAATGCGAAGGTCTGTTTTTCGTCCACACGTAGTGGGGCAGAGCTCACACTGGAAGACGGGCTTATCTCCAACTGGAAAAAGCAAGACATACAACGTTACTAAGATTCAATAAAACATTTTCTGACTCAGTTAATTACAAAAATTGTATCACAGAATTTTGAAGTCAAAAGGAATACTAATAATAAAACACGAAATGTCAAATTAAACTATTATGTGAATGCTGCTAGTCTTTCTTTAAAACTTACTGTTATGTGTCAATTTGTGCGCTTTTAAGCTGTTAGACTGCGTAAATCTTGTGTGACATATATCACATTCGTAGGGTTTCTCCCCAGTGTGAATACGAAGATGGCGTTTTAACTTGAATGTATCAGGACTGGCGTAGGTGCAATGCGGACACTGAAAAAATACAAAAAAAAGGGTACTATAAATTGTACTTATTCATTTATACAATTTTTTTTATAACCTACTGATCTATACTAACCTGATATGGTCTTTCGCCAGTGTGGCAACGAATATGGCGTTTCAATTTTGAAAGTTCCACGCTTGCATAATCGCACTCGTGACATTTGTGAGGTTTTTCGTGAGTATGACGATAACGAACGTGACGAACCAGCTCACCTTAAAATAAAACAATGTGAGGTAATAAACACAAAAGGAAATAGAATATATCAAGACAAATTATTATTTACCTTGGAGGGTAACACTAACTAACAGTAAATTAATAGAATTGCTATTCTATGTTCCAAATAACTGCTATTAATGTCATAAATAATAATAATACGAGCAATAATAGGCGCCTTTTTGTTACTTATGTTAAGTGTATAAATTACAAATTAAGAAACAAAAATGTAAGTTAAGTAACAGTATTAAATTTAAATATTTTTCTAATAAAAAAGCTAAACCAGAGTATCTAATTGTGACAAATGAAGCTTAAAAATAATGCATCTAGTCTGGGTTAACTGTTAGCACAGACTTATTCAAGTTATACTACAGAATTTTTGATTTTCCAAGTAATAGTTAACTTACCAGACGTGGTGAATGCTGCATCACAGAATTTACAAGCGTGGGGTTTCGTGCCAGTGTGTGTATTCACGTGATTTTGTAAGGAAGCGAGTGTTTTGAAACCCCTTTCACAAACACTACATTTATGAGGTCTTTCTTCCGAATGCGATTTCATATGACGTGACAAAAGATAACGTTTCGGGCTAGTATAGTTGCAATAGTTACACATATGCGCTTGTGTAACCACTTGTGATTTTCGTGGAACAATCTTTACTATCTTAGATTTGTCATCTTCAGCCTCAGAATCCACCAAAGTGCTACTTTCCTCAGCCTCGTCGAAATCGTACACTAAAGGAGAAAAATTATAATGGATTTAAAGTGCAATATTCAAATTTACAAAAACTGCCCCAACAAAACTTCAAAATTACCATTCTAGTATTTATATGTAAAATTACTATCTAGGTAAGATTGTTTAGTAATTTTTAAGTATAATTAATAGCTATCAAGTGTAATAACAAAAAACAGTTCAATTTACTTATCAATGGAATTGAATTATTTTATAACATTATGAATCATTAGCAAAACATTGATCATATGCCAAATTTAATAATCAGCACAGAGGCAATTTTTTAAATAAATTTCATAAAGACAATTACCAGTCATATCCTGATCTCCATCAATGTTGTCTTCTTCTCCTTCCTTTATGTCATCAGGATTCTGAACTATTAAAACATAGCTCAACTCGCCTGTATTTGTGTCTGCTGGTACAACTGTTACTTTTTGATAACTGTTGCCTGAATTAATCAAAATATGTTTCTCTGCTTCTTCCCCAGGAAGCTAATAATCAGAATGTGTCATTAGAAAAACTAAAATAAAATAAGTAATGATTTGTATTACATCCTCACTGTCATCAATGTCTTCATCATTATCATTATTGATAATGAACTCATCTGCTTCTTCAGAGCTGCTTCCATTTATAGCAGAAACCATTGTCATAACCGGTTGAGATTCACCCTTGGCCTGATAGTAATAGTGTCCTGCTTGATCAACAAAATATGTTCCTTCTTCATTCTCTCCATCATTTTCATCATCAATTTCTACAATTTAGCAGGTTAAGTCTCACAAAACATTATGAGTGTATAAAAATTACCTTGCACTGTTTGGATAGTTCCATCTCCATTTTCTATTTCTTTCTGGAACCCTTCCAGGTATGACTGTATTTCAGTGACATTTTCAGAATTGTCTTCTAACTTTACAACACTCGGTTGGAATGTTGAACTCATTATTCAGAATTCATTAGATAAATCACAGACCACACTTTTTAATGGTGCTACCTGGGCTCTTCAAGATATTTCACAATTGTCTCTGAATTCCTATTAAGATGTAAATTTCTTCTTTGATAAACACAATCTAGGGTTAGAAAATCAACATACAAAATTAGCACTATAAACAAAAACTTATCACAATCAACAGACACTTGAGTAAATTAAAATTGTATAATTAATACTATAACACATACCCATTAGAAACATTTTGAAAAATCACTTTCAATAATAAGCATTCATTTCTATTTAGTTGGGAGTAAATTATAAAAAGAAGTTAAACGATACAAAGCTACTAATGCTTCACTATGGAATTTAAAAACCTTAGGTATCCTACATTTTGCTCTTTAAACTGTTATGTTCTATCTGAAATATTTTCAGCTAATTTCAATATTGACGTGTAACAAACTTAAAGCCATCAAGCAATAAGACGCCATTTTACAATTTTATCCGCAGACGCGATAAAAATGAGACGCCCAGTGGTCACTAAAAGGGAATTATTATTAATACCGTCCATATTTTTTGAAAAAATATAAATTAGCTATTTTGTTCCAAAATTGTACTTAACAGACTTAGGTGTAGGGGGCATTTCAACAAAAATTTCATGAAATTAGCACGGTTGGCGCTGTCATCAATATGGAATTTCGTGGGAAGAGCACTCATGTTCGTTGCATCAAATTAGGGCGGATTAAGGCCGATATAAAAAACCGAAGGTGTTCAGAATCACAATGAAAGTACCTGTTTTTCGAAAACAGTATCGTTTTCACCGAAACTATTAACACTTTTACACCAAAATTAAAAAATCTCTTACCCTTTGTAACTCCAATTATGACCTGTGAGGGCGTAACTTTAATGGCAGCGTCTGTTGATGGAAATCAGAGATGGCGAGGGAAGCGATTTGGTTGCTTTCATTAATAGGTTACTGCTCACGCGCCAATGATTACGTATTAAACGGCTCTGCCTATAGGAACTCAAGGTGCAGTGTATACAATTACAGGCGCCAAATTCAAACACCACTTATTTTGTAATTAAATTTTATTGGTGACCAAGTTTGAATTGAAAAATTAATTTTGATGGAATCAGTGGAATATTACTCTGTAATATTTTTTTGAAAATGAAGCATAATATTTTAACTGATATTTCATTCAGTCAATTATTTCAAGATCAACGTTTTCAATTCAAATTTTACAATTAATTCTTTATTATTTAACATTCAATATTTTTTTTTGAAAAATCTTATAGCACTCATTACTGAATCAAATTTTTGGTTTTTGTTACAGCAGCATTGTTTCTCAAATATTTTCACAAAAAATAGATAAAAATTTGATTTAAATGTTAAATAGTTTATTTAACGAATAATTTTTAATATACAAAAGTACAAACAATATACTAATGCAATATGCAACTAATAAAAAATAATGTACAACACTAATAAATATGTTTGTACAAAAACGACCCAAGGTAGGTACTATAAAAACTACTACTTATACGATGTATAGAAATTACACATCTGAAGAAAAAGTTAATACAAAATTGTAAATCTCAGGAAAAAATATTTTTACATTTTTTAAGACAATTTCCATTTTGAAAATTTCAACTTGAAATTGTTTTAATTTCAAATCCGAAAAATGGCACTAATTTTTATTAACAGTTGTACAGTATGAACGCAAAAACATTAATTTATTTTAAATTATGGATTTTTTTAATAAATTTCTGATTGTCTGCATCCACTATTTTTAATTAAATAAATAATTTCAATAAT
>NW_020439076.1:1445520-1449312 GCF_000699045.2 Agrilus planipennis
TATTATCTCATTAGTACACGTTTGAAATTTCTAAAGTTTTAATATCATTAGAATGTAGCACCATATAAATTTTTCAACTGTCTTAAACAATTTTTAGAATGTTTATAGCAGACACTCAATAGTGTGAACAGAGAAAACAAAATTATCGACTTGCTTACCTTAATATATAATAAGCATCTATAACAATCACAACTTACATACAAATGTAAAACACTAATACATATCCATCAAAAGACAGCAACAAACACATACAACTAATGAAATATCACTTTTGCTCAACAAATCTGAAATTTTGGTATGGAGTATTTTTTAGGATTTAACAACTATGTAGCTACCTAAAGTGCGATGTTCACAGTACAGAGTGCCTACAGTATTAAAGAACCCATTAATTACAAAAATTAAAACAAAATATAATTAAATTAAGAGATCACCTAAATGAACAAAATCGGTGATAACATTCTTTTTTTATGTAAACGAAATGGATTATAATCTCTCACTGACGCGCCATCCAGTACAAAAAATTGTAAACAATCAAGTATTTCTAAAATATAAAAGGTTTTATTATTATCACTTATCTCAACAATATGTTATAGAATTTTTGTAAGAAGCCATAAAATATTTATAAATGGATTTTATGATTCTATCGTATATAATTGTTAGATTTAAACATTATGGGAACAGGGTGTTATTTAATGCTAAACCGAATAGGCGTGCCAACTCGTCGAAAAATACGTCCAAAAATGAAATCGTTGGCGTAACATCAGGGGGACTTGTTGGCTCCACCTCCACCCACCGTTAGTCCGAATAAGTCTCTTCGTTCCTAAAACAATAACCTTCGCTGTCGCTTCTTAAACTGTAAGCTAATAGCGCCCCAATTGCGAACACAAACAAAAGGGTGATCCATTGTAACATTTGAGACCTACGGACGGCGTTGTGCAACTGCATCTGGCAATCGCTAAGCTGCGATAATCGGGAAGTTATCTGGTTTAAATGAACATTGCTGTTTTCACTGGGGGTGTGCCACACGGCCGAACCATTCTTTGTCGCCTCCACGGCTTGTATACAACGTAATCGGTGTTGAGATATTTGCTTTCCAGATGCATTCTGTGGACAAAATTTTATTTAGCTATACGGAATTTTAAGGGAAGGCAAATATGTGATTGAGGGGTGGCATTTTAAAGTTAAAATTAAACTCACTATAAACCCATACAAAAATATAAGCCTAAAACCAAAACTTAACAAAACCCACAAGCATTTTTGGAGACGATTATCTTTTTGTCATAGCTCAAGTTATTGGAATATGAAAAAAAAGTTTTTCATTTAAAATGTTACCTTCCATAAATCTGCTAACTCTTGTTGACTCAGTTCTGTAGACTCTATAGGCATGCTCATTACCAAAAACTTATCTTTACTTAAGCCTCCCAATTGAAATCCATGAAGAAGTGTTATATAAATAGTGGTTTGCGCACCAGGAACCAATATACCCGCACTGGGTCGAACTTTGAATTTTTCTGGCGAGGTTGTTTTCATCTGAAAATTAATAAGATATGATCAGTAATCTAAATAAATATTTTCCTTTTAAACAAATACCTTATATGATATATTCGTTTTGGCATCAATGTTCTTTAATTCGAATGTGGCAACGAGTTCGTTTCCTTCTTTTGCAAATGTAATCGTGTTGGGGGGATTTACGCTTAACATCCCTATATCTGATACAGAAGCTATAAAATTAAAAAAAAACTAAAATTAAACATTACAAACATAATTCAATATTTTTATAAAATTTTTGTTATTTGTTATACAAAAAGTATTAAAATCTTTTTGTTATTTTAATGACAATGTTCATAATAATAATAACTTACCAGTTAAATCGACCGACGATGTATCAATTACTGGGGACCCATCGGCAAAGTGTACCTATAAAAGTGAAAATAGCCTTCAGTTAAAATAGCAATAAGTAGGTTGACACAAAATCTATAATGAACTCTATTTCCTCCATAGCCCTTAAAGGTCAAAAGAAATTACTTCACGTTCGTTTCGATGAGCTATTTGTGGATACTACTACAAAAAGGTCGTATTTAGGTCAGAAAGATGGGCCTAAATCAATGTCAGGGAAAGTCTACCACTTATTAAATGCCAAATGTTTATTTTCATTATTTTATTAAAAAATATCTTTTAGGCAGGTCACAATGCTTTCGATTTGGCGAGGTCGTTAAATTAACTGATTGCTAATTTAAATATGTACTAGGATTTCACTTAACTTTCCTAGGGCTGACCCTGAGGTCTCCCTAAAATTTCTGTCATTGTAACCAAAATTAAATACCATTTTACAGCTCTTTATAATAGTAGGATATATTAGAATTTAAAAACAATTTTGATAATCAAACTAATAATCTGACACTAAGTTAAAAAGTTGACAAAACAGATAAAAAATGACAAAATCCCAGAAGTTTAATAACCAGTAAACACATTTTTATCTAATTGTCAATTACTAAGAATCTGTACAGACTAAATTTATATAAACTACTTTCAGCACTTATTGATTAGATCAGAAGTTGTAGAAATATTTATCGCAGATATAATTGAAATACATAAACAATAGGGGTAAAATCAAAATTCTACAAAACTATGAGCCTCATTCTTGTTTTAATTAACTTGATAACTAAAATTTGGATATTGTACTACTTATGCCTTACCATGTATAGTCTAACATTTAAAAATACTAGAATAAAAGTGTCTTTAACATCAGCATTATATACTTACAAATACATTAATGTTGGGGCATCCTATAAAGTCTCTTTTGCTAACATATACGCCTTCATGTACTCAATTACACGAGGGTGTTGTTGATTGCTCTACTCTACTCTTATAAAATTTTCTTACCTTTCTATTTAACGTGCTACTTGGCAAATTGTCTCGAGTTTCAGGAACAAAACTAAAAACATAATCGTTAATTCCACCCCAAGATCGCATAGCCTGATCAGGATCTACAAATTCGCTTAAATCTGCTTTTTTAATTACTCTTAATCTTTCTAATGCCTTTTCTGGTAACCAAGACTTTATTATTTTGAAAGCAGCTAAAATCGAAATTAATAAATTAATAAAAAAACTATTTTTGTTTACACAATTCCTTAAGCAACCCATATAACTAAATAGTAAGATTTAATGGCTTTTCATGGTTTTAGGATAAATAGGGATCATCAGTCAAAATACTTTCAGATTCATATTTTAAAAACCAATAAGAAAAAACAGAAAAGTTTTTTAAAACTGACAGTATGAATTTAACTAAAGTAAATACACGAAAAGAAAAAAGATCCCTCCAGCTAATAGGACAGGGGATGTCCCTAAAATGTAGAAAATTTAGTGTAATTTACAGTAGATAACTAAAATAATAAGTTTGAAATCTGCAGTTTCTTTTTTTTAGCCTTTTGATAATGATACATATTTAAAATTCTTGAAATAATTGTTACAAATCATAACAAAAGTTAATTTATTGATCCCTACACTTGCAAATCTACTAAATCATTCAATTAAGCTCCAATTAAACTTTACTGATGTAATAAAATAAGTGAATTATGATAACTGATGATGAGATTTGATCTAATTACTAAAATAACTAATTAATAATTATGGTCAATGAATGACATTCTTAAATAGATTCTACTGCTTTGATTAAATAAATTAAAAATGTAACTATGAACTTACCATTCAAAATCCATTGCATCTCGAAAATGATTATGTAATTTAATGAGTATGGATAATACTGTTTAAAAAGACTAATTAAATATTTCA
>NW_020439076.1:1449373-1472489 GCF_000699045.2 Agrilus planipennis
CACTCGCGAACTCCCCAATACGTTCAGTATTTCAAATTATTTTAAAATATGTTTTTATAAAATAAAAAATCTAAAATAAATAAGACATTATCAACCTTTCTAATCTATCTATCCAATAGACAATAATCTTTTTTATCTCTTCTACATTTTTGCCTTTTGTGTGCTTTTTGCAGTTAAAAACAAAAAGGGGGTGTCCATCCCTATCCCTTCCAGGAATATAAAATATTCCTTCTATAACTAGGTCCATTTTAAGATTATCTTCAGTTAACTCTATATCAAAAAGGTATCACTTAGACCAATTTTTAACAATAGTAAAATGCGTTTTACCATTTGTCCCAAACTCCTTTCTCCACAGGAGAGCCTCCCACATCATTCCTAAAGCTGCTTTCATGTCAACATCATGGTGCATTAGGAAACGTTTAATATAGAAATCATCTTTCTTTACTTTCTCAATGTCATTAGGATGAATTGCTTAAAAAGTGTAATAATGGTTTAAATATACTTACATCGAGTGCTAGACCTATATTCAATAGAATTGTCTAAATACATAACTAACTACAACAAAAACAAAAATTTTTTACCTGATTCACCTCGAGCTTCCAATTCCTTTAGGAAAGCTGCCCTTGTTTCTTCTATTAAATTAGCTGGTACCTCAGGTTGTGGAAAAGGCATTGTTAATATTGATAAGGAGTAACTGTGTGTTTAATTGTTCAATATTTTTTAAAGCTACAATAGTCCACAAGTTGCATCCAAAGTTCAATTCACAGATAAGACTGTATTTTTAACTTACAACAAAATACACCCCCACCTGTTTCTAATGTTGTTATAAATACAGTGAAGTATAATTACACCAATAACACTTGTTTATTAATTCGTAATAGTTTGTACTTGTCTATGGTTGTTACACAAACAAAAAGCTACGTACACATAAAGGGATCCTGCTAAATAGTAATTTTAACACCAACTGGAGTATTTAATGTAAAAGGTATTTATTTTAATAAGTCCGATAATGTAATAATTATGATGTGTAACCTCCACCACTCCACCTCATCTACTATCAATTTGTGATGCTCAGACGTTGGAGTATAACAAGATAATAACAAGATATCTTAATAATATACAATATCTATTGTTTTGGACACGTAACATACAGCTCAGCTGAGCTAGCAGACAATTAATAAAAATAAAAAATGACTAAATTATTTTCAGGGGCGGACTGGGTAGTAACTATTTTCTAAAGTAAATACTGCGTTTCTGTTTCTATTTTTTACAATACAAGGATTCACATAAATGTGTATTTCTTTAATTATATCAAATAGTTAAGGTCTAATGGTTCTATTAGTTTTAAATAAGTTATATTTATATTCAAAAACATTAATAAGTAGTTTGTCCGTTCCTGGTGGCTTTTATTGGCGTGCATTATGCGCATGCTTAATGTTCATAATAATAATAACTTACCAGTTAAATCGACCGACGATGTATCAATTACTGGGGACCCATCGGCAAAGTGTACCTATAAAAGTGAAAATAGCCTTCAGTTAAAATAGCAATAAGTAGGTTGACACAAAATCTATAATGAACTCTATTTCCTCCATAGCCCTTAAAGGTCAAAAGAAATTACTTCACGTTCGTTTCGATGAGCTATTTGTGGATACTACTACAAAAAGGTCGTATTTAGGTCAGAAAGATGGGCCTAAATCAATGTCAGGGAAAGTCTACCACTTATTAAATGCCAAATGTTTATTTTCATTATTTTATTAAAAAATATCTTTTAGGCAGGTCACAATGCTTTCGATTTGGCGAGGTCGTTAAATTAACTGATTGCTAATTTAAATATGTACTAGGATTTCACTTAACTTTCCTAGGGCTGACCCTGAGGTCTCCCTAAAATTTCTGTCATTGTAACCAAAATTAAATACCATTTTACAGCTCTTTATAATAGTAGGATATATTAGAATTTAAAAACAATTTTGATAATCAAACTAATAATCTGACACTAAGTTAAAAAGTTGACAAAACAGATAAAAAATGACAAAATCCCAGAAGTTTAATAACCAGTAAACACATTTTTATCTAATTGTCAATTACTAAGAATCTGTACAGACTAAATTTATATAAACTACTTTCAGCACTTATTGATTAGATCAGAAGTTGTAGAAATATTTATCGCAGATATAATTGAAATACATAAACAATAGGGGTAAAATCAAAATTCTACAAAACTATGAGCCTCATTCTTGTTTTAATTAACTTGATAACTAAAATTTGGATATTGTACTACTTATGCCTTACCATGTATAGTCTAACATTTAAAAATACTAGAATAAAAGTGTCTTTAACATCAGCATTATATACTTACAAATACATTAATGTTGGGGCATCCTATAAAGTCTCTTTTGCTAACATATACGCCTTCATGTACTCAATTACACGAGGGTGTTGTTGATTGCTCTACTCTACTCTTATAAAATTTTCTTACCTTTCTATTTAACGTGCTACTTGGCAAATTGTCTCGAGTTTCAGGAACAAAACTAAAAACATAATCGTTAATTCCACCCCAAGATCGCATAGCCTGATCAGGATCTACAAATTCGCTTAAATCTGCTTTTTTAATTACTCTTAATCTTTCTAATGCCTTTTCTGGTAACCAAGACTTTATTATTTTGAAAGCAGCTAAAATCGAAATTAATAAATTAANTGAGATCAAATAAGATTGTAAAGATGATCTACGTCTAGTAATTTCAATAAGTAACTGACCAAAAACTTAATCCGTTCTTATTCATTTAATAAAAAGATGGAACTAAGTCGGTACGTTATAAAGTTGAATACGTATGGTCCACCTAGATTATTTAGTAAAGTTTTTGGGACACACTGTTTAAATGTATTATAAATGGTTCATTTACTAGGATGGTTTTTTTTGTGTAGGTACATGCTTTTAATTTATCATAATAAAATTGATACTATAGAATTAACGCAAACATAAATATCTTGCAGTTTGTATCCTAACAGTAGTAGCAGTAGTTCAGGATTTGTATATTAGCTACAGCTTGTTCAAATTTCACTTTTTTTCATCCTCTTTCTTCACTGCTGGTGTTTGAGCAGGGGTGGGATCATCTTGGAATAGAGGATTTTTAACTTCCATTTCACCAGTCTAAAACCATAGTTGATTTTTATTAATTATTAATTATTATACAGTAGACAATCGATAGTGTGAACATTGCATAAACGAAACCTCGCATAATGTGAAAGCACATAAATTATGCCAGACTACCGGAGACTAATAAACAAACAAAATGTTCGCTTATATTAAAAATTTAACTATTTTCGAACTGGAATCTAATCTAGGTCTTCCTCCTCCTATTTACTCCTGCTTCTACATCTAATATGTTTTTAACTATCCCTTCATGTCCCAGAACTATACTATTTCTAATCTTTTTTATTGATTTCGATAGCGCCTTTTGTTCTATTATTAGTCTTTCTAATAGCTCTTCAGTTTGAAACAGTAGTAGAAAATTCGTTGAAATTAAATAAATTTGGAAAAACGTTAAGCTTTATTGTGGAATATTAAATATTAACGATCAAATTATCACTTACTGGAGCTAGACCCGGACATTCGTATACTGTGTAATCACCCTCCTCATTTTCTTCATCGCTATCCGCCTCAGATATTGAACCATGTCGTTCAGTGGCAGCAGCTCTAAAAAACAGATCAATTATTTATCTATACTTTGTGTCCTCGTTCTTCTTTTCACTTCACTTTTCTTATTTTATACTCAGTCGGTTTAGATAAGATAAAAGTAGATATCTTTTGAGGACTTAAAATCAATCAGTACAATTTTTAATAAATAAAAAAAAGATTTATACATGACAAAAAAGATAAATTTCTGTTGATAAAATTTTTAAACTAAATACCTTTCCATTGCAATAATCTGCTGCTTTTGGTGTTGATAATGATACATCTGAGCGGATTGAGCGAGTCTCCTATCACCACTTGATGGTGAGATTTCTTTATTTGGTCCAGTTACCCCATAAGCTGGGTAATCTACGTCTGAAGCATTTTTCACATGCTTCTGAAAACTATAAACCACACATTTTTGAAATTTATTATTAATAAATATTAACAATTTATTCAAAAAAATATCGTAGTCCACGTGAAACTATTTCCATTTGATTATAATAAACACCAACAATTATTATAACCAATAAACAATTGGAAATGTCTGTCAAGTTTCATGGAAATCGACTCAGCCGTTTTGAAGAATGAGAAATGCCTTTTTTTCTGTACAGACAGTTAAAAAAATTATTTATATGTATAGATATACATAGATAAAATAATTAGGTACCGTATTTTTCAGTTTCCAATCATCAAGTAATAATTATAGGCTTTTAAGTAATTTTAATCGAGAATGTGGTGCAATAAAGTGCACCCTACAGTGCATCTCGGGTGACTAAGTTATGTATGCAAGCTTCATTCTTATATACACCCTTTAGGTGCATCTGATTGGCTATTGTGCCGGTGGCCATTTTGTTGTTCGGTTAAAAAGTTAGATGAAACAAACTTCGAAGAAGAACTATCTGGTTATTTCTCAACCGATTTAGATGCAGTTTTCACCAAAATTTTAGAAATGTAACGCCATGAAAAAATGGATAATGTTAATTAAGAAACTCCCGATGAAAAAGATTATTTTACTGTATGTTTCTATTTACTAAATACGAATCATAACGTCAAGCAGTCTACCAGACTTGTTATGAAATGCTGAAGTCAAATTATGATGCTAAATTGCTGGCTGACTATTAGAAGCAACAATGGGAGCATTTGATTGATGACTTGTTAAAAGCTTTACCCTGTTTCGCTTAAGAAAAAAATTAAACGAATTTTTATCGTGGTCACTAATATCGTAATAATAACCGATAGATTACCGCGAAAGTTGATACAAATAGCTGAAGAAGTCGCAATTTAAGAGATGAATTTTCGATTAGTGCTTTTTGTGGTAACACATTTTTAAAAATTGAACAAAAGTGTGAGATTGAACTAACAATCAGCACATTTGCAGCTAAGCATGGAAGTTTTGGAAACAAAATATTCTCGAATTTTAAAATATATAGGTACTCATTAACAACAGTAAGATAATGATGATTGCCGAAACGTCAAGAAATGTCATGAATCAATGCAATCAAGAATCCGAAAACTTTTGTTTCCGCGGTCACTACCTATGCCGTGCTGATGAGATCAAATAAGATTGTAAAGATGATCTACGTCTAGTAATTTCAATAAGTAACTGACCAAAAACTTAATCCGTTCTTATTCATTTAATAAAAAGATGGAACTAAGTCGGTACGTTATAAAGTTGAATACGTATGGTCCACCTAGATTATTTAGTAAAGTTTTTGGGACACACTGTTTAAATGTATTATAAATGGCCTATTTGGTATACAAACTTTTACCTGGGCTCAAAATATTTTTGTTAAAAAACCCCATTATCATTTGTAACCAAAATAATGTTTTCTGGAAATTGTTAGCAATAAAACAAAACGGTTTTGTAACCGTGAGCCCCTATTTTAAGTTTTCTTTTTCTAAGGTAAAGTTAAGGGATAATGATGGCGGAGTACATGAGAAATGGCAGTTTTAAATGTTGATAAATCCTTTTCATGGATCGGATATATATACATATGCATACGCATTAGAAACTTTACAACTTTTATCGTATTCCTCGAAGTTAGAAGCGTCAAGAGCGATGTGGAGGAATTTCCCAGGGGAAGGAAATTTTAACAGACGTAAAAATGTTTATCAAATCGTCCTTAGTTAATTATTTCAGAAGCATTCAGATTTTATTTAAACTTTTTGTGAAACTTGAATAAAAATTTTTGATTTCGATTTCGATTTATGTAATCAGTATCAAGAGTATTTATTACACCAGCACAATAAATAATTTTAGTAAAACTACTACATTGAGTCTACTAATCTCGATTTTTTAATATTTTCAATGTGTAGGTATCTAAATTTCAAGTTAAGAATCTGCTCAAAAAGAGTCTAGTAAAAAACTTTTCGTTTTTTAACTGCAAACAGATATTTCATCTTAATGCATATATTGCGTATGTCGACGTGATAAATTCAAATTTGCTGAGACCATTTGTAAACACACGTCCATTGTTTGCACAAGGATTTATAAGTGTCATCCCAACAAAGGACCCCGAAAAAAGGAAAACATCACGAATCCATAAATTGTTCAAAATTTAAGATATCACGCAGACATACCAGCCAAACGAAAACGTAAAGAATAGCGTACATAATCTTCTAATTTTAAATTTAACGTATTTTTCGTTGAGATAAATAAATTTGTCCTTCTTACATGTCTTGTCCGAAGGTATTTAAATTGTTTTTCACTCCGTGTAAGAATTGAATCACATTTTGGAACATGTGGTCGCAGCAGGCGCAGGATGATCGGGTAATTCCCTGGCGTGTACGCGAACAACTACTGCGAAGCGACACATCGCGTCGCGCGGAATCAAGCGACAACGCGGCTGTAAAAGTATTGTAATCCACCGAATGCGTGCGTTCCTACCCAAACGACATTATTTCGAAACGAAATTACATCATAAAACTAAGAACCAAAGTCGTAAAATTTATGTTTCTACTTATGGAATGGAAACTGTTTCCAAATACGAAAAAATAAGTGAATTACAAAACATTCAGTATTAATTTCCCATTATGTACATGAAGAATTTAATGAAAAAGCTTCTAAAAAAGTCATTTACTGGACATTCTTATTCTCAAAAGTACTTATGTAGAATAAGTGAGAACTAAATTTTTATTTTTAACAAATAGCGTGACAGGAAACAGTTTATACGCTGAATAAATGTGTCGTTATTGCAAGTACGATGGCTTAAAAAGTCTGTTTTACAACCTTTTCTCTAATTGAAAAGCGATGTTCTACAATAAATTTCTAAGTGTCGTCACACTTTGTCCTTTGTTTCATAGGATTGTTCTTTTCTTGTTATTTACTAAACTAGAACTTAGATTGAAGTTACTGGTTTTAACGATGCTACTTTTATATTCGTTTAAATTCAACTTAATTTATAAAGAGCTTTGTAATGTTTTTATTTCATTCATAATAATTGAGGTCAATGTTAATCAAAATCTGATCGATGAGCTTCTTTAATAAATTACTAGAATCTTTTTGTTTGAGCGATTATTAAGCACATTTTCGAAAGTGCATTAGGACTTGTGTGGACTATTAACAAAGAATAATATGAATAATTTATTCCGGTTTCCTTTCAGGATTGTGGTAAATTATTACTGACTTCGGACATTAGTCATTATTAATTTATGATCAAAACTTTTGTTGGGCGTTAGAAATATGGCTCAAATTTTATCATCGAATGATGAATGAAATTTACTGTCATAAATAGTGATTTATACAAGTTTGTGTCGCAAGGCGCCCTTATTAATTTAAATATATATATAACCGTTTTATTTAACACTAGTAGTAANCGATATACAAACGAGTACTACAAAACCGCAATAGCGGCAGCGGTGCCGCCACGGTCCCGTAGGGACCTGCGGTTCAAAACGGTCGCGGTCGCCATTTGGACGCGCGGCCCCGCGGAGGCGCGCAGATGAATGTGCATTAACCCATTTACCTGTTAGTACTTTAAGCCGCAATTGCGGTGCCGCAGCAGCGATTGCCGCAAGTGTGCACCGGCGCTAAGAGTGGTTGGACACCTACCTCCACTCTTTCCTATCGTGAGTTAAAGCTTGAGAAATTGTCCTACCAACCTATACCGCATAAAATAAAAAATTATTACACAAATTAGTCTGAATACCATCCAGAAGGTATATGAAGGCAGTCTTCATTTTAGGCCACGAAAGAGAGAAGCTCGCAACACTCATACCGGACTGTCGCAGAAAGTGAAGCCAGATGATCGGGTATACTCCATTTTTTGATGCTAACCATTGAAAATGTGTTGTTTTTCTTAGGGATTAGTGGGTATAGTTGAGACGTTGAAACTAGAGCGGTTGCTAAAAGAACATAGAACAGAGATGTCAGGTAGGAATTGCAGCGGACACTAATCAAGAAAGAGGAATAACATTACACCAATTGATGTGTAACGGAACGAGATGTAGACAACTAGAATTTGAGAATGTTGCCAGTATTTAAAGAAGGTTCAACATTTTCAGGAATTTAGGAGAGCAAAGACGTTTAGTTAAAGATGTAATTCCAACCAGGCAGTTATAAAGTCGACCCTGATCTTTTGCGTAGATAAACAACCTCTAACCGCTGCACCGTTTGTTATTATCCGGTTTTCTCTTTGCACTTTGTACTACTACTCAGAAGATACGTCCATTCTCACAGATAATTTGCTAATTTTGATCGTCCCAACTATAGAAAATTTATTATTCACTAGCTGTCCCGGCAGACTTCGTACTGCCCCAATCGATATATAAAAGACCTAAATTTTTGTATAAAATAAACTTAGTTGACAAATTTCAAATATTATGGTTGCGTTCAGAATTTTAATTTGACAAAACTTAAGATTTATCAATCTACATAAAAATAATCTGAAAGATAGTTAACAACTTTCATATTTATTCACCTTTTAAACCTTCCCTGGACTTCCACAAATACTTCAAGACCAAAATTAGCCAAATCGGTCCAGCCGTTATCGAGTTTTAGAGTGACTAACGAACAGCAATTCATTTTTATATATATAGAAGATAGAAGATTAAGTTATTTACATACATCCATACATAAAAATTCTAAATTCTACAGGAGTGTTAACCATATAACTTAAATGTATACGCTTAATTGCCAAAATACATAAAAATGAAATAACCAATTAAACCTACAACTACCGTCTTCTATTTATACCTTAGAAATATTAATTCACTTTGTTAAAACTTTAAGTTACTTTACTTTTAACATAAAAATTAAATTTTTCTCATTCTTCTTCCTACCAAGCTGCACAAATTATATCTGCTACTTATATGTTTTTTTTCACCTAAATCCCTCCCGCATCCTCTAATATTATCTCTTCTTCCTTAAAATTTTCTTCAGACGCCTCAATCTACCTCCACCCTCATTTACCAACTCATAACATTCTTCCCACGTCCCACCATTCTTAAATCCTTCTAACACATATGATTCAAACTCTCTTCCTCCCTTTCACAAATCCTACATTTTCTTTCCTCTTTCTTTTTCCAAAAATTACATCCTCTACCCTCATTTCCTGTCGTCAATCTTGCCATTAGATTACACTTATTTCTCCCCCTTCCCCCTTTCAAATACCTTAGTACCCAGTCTCCCTGTCAGTCCCTCCATATTATCTCCTTCACACACACCACATATCTAGACCTTTTTGTTTTTCTTAAGTCATTTCCTTTTATTATTTTCCTGCATCTATTCTTATTAATTCTCCTACTATTGTCTCTTTCTTAAGTCACTCCCCATCTGCTCCTGTTTGATTTTTAAAATTTTCAATGCTCCCTCCCTATTTCCATTACCTTCTTTCTCCATATTTCCTCCCTTATATCATCTTCTTCTAGCTATCTCATATTTCACTACCCTTTTCAATGCTTTCTCCCACATTTTCCCTTCTTGTTACGTAATCTGGCGTACCTCTTTCCAATTTTAATTTCCCTCCCATCCCTATATTTCCACCCCATAAAACACAAATCTCCTCACCATCACATGAAATTATCATTCTCCTACCCCAATTTTCTGCATACAATTTCTGCCCCAAAATTTAAATACTTACATCAATTTTACATTTTTATTTGTATATTTTCCGATCAAACAATTGAACCTACACCTTTTGCCAACTACTACATTTACTTAAACTTCAAGTAGGAAAATTGGAACCCAGACGGAAATCGACTTGTGAAGTTCGTTTCTAAGACAATCGGTTTAATTAAGGGCTAAAGAGGTATTAATTCGATTTTACACTAGAAAGCAATTCTGAATAAATCTCACGCTAAGAAAACCTAGCACGTTTAAGCGATTTTCCAATTAGTTTTCTTCAGTAAGTAGCTCGCACACTACAAATGGGAATTATGCGACTTCTCTTACAGAAAACGAACAAGCTTACACTCCAGAAAACACAAGTATGCATTTATAATAATTTATCAGATTTATTTAGATCAGACAGTAGAAAACTGAATTAAATTATAATCACTTTAATAATAATTTCTCTTACAGTCAGTTAGTATTAAAAGTTACTATAATTCTCAAGTATAATCTAATTTATGTAGTAAATAGAAATTGTTTTAAAATGAATTAACACGTTTAACATAAACAAAGTAACAGTTGAGGAAATTTTATGACATAGAGATCAATTCATCTTCAAAAATGCATTGGTGCATAACAAAAATGCAGTCATAAATGCAACATGGTCAATAATGATAGAAATACTTTCAATTTTATTACTCGGCGGTTTTAAGGGTCGCTGAACATGAATATATAATCGACGACGGCATACAATGAAAATTTAATTGAAAACTGAGGAAAAATTTTGTAAAATGATTATTTTTAAAAATGTTTCAAATTATATATAAAAGAAATTATGAGTGCTGTCAGCACAGGGCAAAATTGTATTACGTAGTTAGTATCAGCAATTTCTTATGCTGAAGNAAAAAGAAACAGCATTGGATTGCGGTGACGAGGCAGCTGTCTGGTTCTCTAGGTATATTTTGGAACAAGATTCCGGTTTAAGGTTGGGTTTTTATCCTTCTGAGAAGAGACGAGATATCTCAAAATCTCATGTGAAACACTTGAAAAGCTATAAGAATCTCAGTAACGAAGCCACGGTAGGTAAATCAATTGAAATGCTGTTAACAATATGATATTATACTAGCTTTTCCTGGCGGTTTCGCTCGTAACAATTAATATTGCTTCTCCATAAAACCTTTTAACTCCTAATTCACCCCCACAAAGTTTTCATTTAATGTAATTATGCCATCTTAGATATCAAATATAAAGGTAGCTACATTTTATCCTTAAGGGTTGATTTTTAAAAATTGCCAAAACACGCATTTGCTTAATTTCAACAGTAAGTATTAAGTGCAACCTTCGTGTAAATCAGACTACAAATAAGATATACCTCATGGAAACGTTGCAACCTCTTTTCATTTGATTAATTATATCAAAGAGCGTAAAGTTTCAAGTAAATTCAACCACAAATAAAATATGTTTGAAACAAAAATTTCAACCCCTTTTCTCTCAAACCGTATACTTTTAACCTCTCCTGCTTTGAAGGTTGAATTTTTTAAAATGCCGAGATAGGTGTTTCACAAATTAAGGATGTTTGGGAGGTATTTGGAAGAACGTTCCTCATTCAATTCTATAACTCCTGTACAAATTACAAATCGATTCACTAAACCGTTAAAAAGTTATTTAAATTTTAAAAAATTGTAATTTTACACATCATTTTATGGAGATTCGTTAACCGAATAGATTAAATTTATTTTTATTAACAGAAAAAAAGCTACCAGAAATTTCAAACTTTTATAATAAGTGACTTGAACTCTGGAGAATCACTTTAGCGTAAGGTTATTCAAATTCACTAAATGGNAATTTTATTACTCGGCGGTTTTAAGGGTCGCTGAACATGAATATATAATCGACGACGGCATACAATGAAAATTTAATTGAAAACTGAGGAAAAATTTTGTAAAATGATTATTTTTAAAAATGTTTCAAATTATATATAAAAGAAATTATGAGTGCTGTCAGCACAGGGCAAAATTGTATTACGTAGTTAGTATCAGCAATTTCTTATGCTGAAGTGTACGATGTGTTGCATACATATTTACAAACAATTCCTTTAAATTTTTAACACAAAGAAAGTTATTAAACAAATTTTTCACATGAGTGAATTTGGACCACTCCAAGCAATGGTGTTAACAGTTTCAACCTGAGAGTGACTGATAAGGGGAAGAAATTGTATTTATAAAAAATAATATATATCAAAACAACAGTGTACATATTGAAAAAAATTTAATTATTCAAAGCATTATCTTTAGAAAAACTTAATCAATATTATTTATCAAATCATCGAACATCGGAACCAAGGTACCTCGGAATCTACTACTACATCCCGGCTATAATTTATAGGGGGCATGCCCCATGTAGCATACGAGCCTCATGTGGCTAATGAGGGGTATGCCGATATAGGGATTTCCTCATAGATTCCTCATGAAAATCCCACCAAAAAAAGTGGTGATACCAAAATGAGGATTACCGTATGGGTTTTTCATACGGGTCTTAAGGGGCAAACCTAACACATACATAAACTTACAATTTAATCTACTTTATGGGGGCTCGATGAGGCAAATCCGTTTGAAAATACTCTCGGTAAAATGAAAAAACGTATAAAAAATAGTCACAATACCCTTGCCCAATTATGCCGTCGTTTCAATGAAATCTTTTACATTTGCAACTAACCAACAAGGGTACTTCCTGATATTATTATTATAAGACAACTGAAACCGGACGCATCAGGTCGAACAACAGTAAAACGATTGCAATTTAAAGTATTATTGACTACAAAACAGTCCAATAACACAATCGTATTTAAGATTAAACAAATTTTACAAATAAGTGATATACGTATATATTGTATTTTTTTCATTAATAATAAAGTTCATTTTTCCAAAAATTTTTAATGGGGTAGCAATAATTTTTCCCCGCGCGGGCCACATACGGCATTCCTGATGATGCGCAAATGTGGCAAGGCGTTACATGCCCCTTCCTTACCCTAGGGGCAACCTCATGTGGTAGTGTGGCTACCCATTTAGGGACCCCACCAGTACCCCCCTCAAATTCTAGTCGGGATATTCGTGTTCAGCGACCCGCAAAACCCTGATAAAATAATTTCATTTGATTTTTAATAAAATTAAAACAACTCATTGAGACGACGTATATGACGATCGCCCTGGGCTCCAGGTACCTTGGTGGTTGTCGCCCAATACATGCATATTCATGTTTGGCGACCCTCAAAATCCCCGAGTAACAAAATTGTTTTTTTTTATCATTATTGACCAAGTTGCAAATTTTTTTCATAACAACTTTTTTTTCTTATGCATCTTGTATTTTTGAAGATGAATTGATCTCATGTTCACAAAGTTTGTAAGCAGAAAACTGCATCTCGATCTGACTTAGTACACAAAATTCGAAGGTTCAGTGTTTTTTTTCCTAGACTGTACAGTAAGTGGGCATTTCAAAGTCAAATAACTCGCTGGATTGTAATCATATCTCACATTAAAACATATCAAATCGATCGAAAAACAACTTTCCGTGCGGGTCAAATTTTGGCTTCATTATTTTCTTTTTTATCGATGCTTTGTATCGGTGAATTCATGTCTTCAATCCAATTGTTCAATTTTTTCAAGATATTGGACGAGGTTTGTTCAGATTTGTTTTGTTTGATGTTTGATTTATTATTTTTTTTTTTGAAATCGTCCATTTATTGTGTCTATCTCGTCTCTATTTCATCTGCTTCATTTATATATACGTATTTATTTTAAATTAAACGTTTACCTGCAGAAAGCTATTAAAACTTATTTTTGTAATTAGGAAAATAAAGAGATTGATATTGATAACAGGATTGAAATATTGAAACGATTTTTTTCAATACTAGGAAAAGTAATTCTTTTATACTATTGTAACGTATACGCATGAAAAATGGTTCAAAAGAAAAGTTTTCGATAACGAAACATGGCATTACAATTAAAATTATTTAACAAAGCCGGTAAAACTATCCAAATACAACTTATTTTATACGAAAACGCAGTTATGTTGTAGTTTAATTGGTGGCTTATACTTTTCTTTCTTATTTTTCTTGTTGACGGAAAATTTTACTTCGGAACTAAACATTCTAACAATAAGTAGGTATATTTCTCAGTAGTTTTCCCTTATAATTTAGTTAGCTAGGTGTTAATTAGGAAAGGTTGTTTGCCATCAAGTAATGATATTAAAAGGGGCACACTGTTAATTAAATAATCATCGAATTTTGAAGGTAAACTTTGGAGTACTACTAGATGTACCTAACACTGGCTAAAATTTAATCAAAATATCTCACAATGTCAGAATTATTTCAATTAGGAAATTAGTTGGGTACTGTATCGTATTGAAGATATAGATAATACTAAGACAAACGTAGTGCCCCGATATTATAATTTTCTTGAATCAAAATTTTAATTAATATGTAAGTACTAAGTTAAAGGATTAACTAAACTAAAAAAAAATAATCTTTTCCTAATACTTTTTAATTTGCCTCATTTTAGCGCAAAACTCTTTTTCGATTAAATTACAGTTTACCGCCATTTCACAATAAATTATTAGACATTTTTAATTTCTGCTAATTAAGAAAGCAATTACTTAATGGAAATTAAACGATTAGACTGATCGATCGATATTTCATTTGAATATTAAAATTTGTAATTTCTCAAAAGCAATAAAAAATTCGAGGATGGTCAAACGGTTTTCCTTTCAACAACCACGTAATATTTTTTTATTAATAATTAAATTGTTTAACTGATTTGTAGAAAACATCGATAACCTCAATTTTGAATCAATAGATAAGAAATTTTTAGTATCTACATGATATGTTTAGTATGTCAATTTATTAAAAGAAACGCTTTATAAAATTAGACTCCATTCGAAGTGGTTTTTCTTTTAGTCAATACTGTTTTTGATAAAAAAATATCTAGCTGAATCCGACCAAGACTGGTCTTGCTTATTCGGTCTTGGTCTTGCAAGTTAAGTCTTGCCTTGCTTATTTAATCTAATCATCATAAGGTCGTCAGTCATTAGACTGGTTGACCTTGTGCTTGCATATTCGATCTTGGTTTTAGTCTTGGACTTGTTTGTTTAGTCTCGGTCTTAATCTTAATTTTGGTCTTGCAAAAACGCAAGATACTTAGAGACCAAGACTAATTTTGCTCATTAGCAGCGGAAAAATTCCCTAAATGTAAAAATCAAAAGTTTAATGTTATAATGAATGTACCAGTCATAGTGAATACCGAAAATATAGACATTTAAATCCACCCACTTTACTGCAATTGTTTAGTTCCACCTCGAACACGTTAAATTCAATTAAAAATCCTAGTTAAACGAAAGCATCACGGATATTAAAAGTGGACCAAAGGAACCTATCTATCTTTTAATTAGATGCTTTAATACAGTCAGTTAACTCCATGAAATCGTACCATCCTCTATCCCATGCATTTGCACCGATTTCAATTACAAGACAAAAATGACTTTTTTACAAAACCCTAGTATTTAAAACGCTAAATAGATTAGCTTTACGACATTTTACATATTTGCTGCCGCTTTTCTGTAAATACGTAATATGTATAGTGTTATCTAATAGATAAGCATTGCCAGTCGTCCAGTGTATTCATTATTTTAAATTTTGCGATAAGAGATTTTTGAAATAGTTTCAATAGTTTCACTATTGCAAAAAGTTGCACTGGTGTGACATTCTGTATCTTTGTTTTTCCGCTTAAGTGATATAACTTTTATCGCAATCTCGGCACATTTGACATTTCGCACAGATATTACTTGGTATACACCATTTATTACGTTAAATATAACGTCTGTACATACATACATACCTAATTGTGTTTACTACATCAACGTAAATGCACTGAACTAAATTTACTATATAGGCAGTAAAGAATCTATTTTTCTTGTTTTGATTCAACTTTCCCGAAATTTTAGTGATCCAGTTGATTGAAATAGACACAAAACGCAAAATGGCATTTAATATAAATGGTAAGTAGAATATGTTATTATTAATAAATATATATTAATAGATATCTTGAAAGCAATATGTACTTTATCTTTTATTAATTTTGCGTACGTATTGTTCTATGTTATGTTAAATAAGGTATTGTATTGGAAAACGGTAAATATTGACTGAATATTATAATTACGAATTTCGCATTCAAATGGGTTTTATTTCATATCTTCGTATCCATCATATTTTATGAATTAAATTTTTATTGAAAAATTCATGGATTATATCAGTTACGTACAAATATATTATCTTATTAAACAATACCGCAATTAATAAACAATTATTTACTTATTTCGAATTAAACGATAACACGGGTTAAGAAACTCAAATATTGAAAAGGAAAAGCAAACGGAATATAGAATTTGACCTCATAATTACCTTAACACATTATGATTTTGAAATACTTTAACTCCAAAATTCGAATGTTGTTAATTTAGCTTGTTTGGATTTGAGAATAGGGTATCTTGAAATTTAAATATTTTAGGGCAGTTATGGAGCCTTTATGTTTTTTTGTTTTTTTTTTAAAGATGTTGCTAAAGGGAAAAAGTTTCAGAATAGAAAGTAATCATTTTTGATTAATTTTTTGATGGTGCAATCAAATGTGGCTGTTGAAATTTCCAGGTACGCCCAAATTAGCATAATTCGAAATTTTAAGTCTAAAATCTAAAATCTAAATGTACTGTAGCATTTCTGATGCCAGATTCGCAATCAGCGTAGCAAGCTACGTCGGAAACGATATCTTTGGTCTCACGATTACTTTCTTGATTCACCTTGACCTGTGTAATGGGCTTAAACTATTTATTTTATAATAAGTACCCAGAAAATACATGTAGTTAAATATATAAAATTGATATCGCTAAAACATGAAACATTTTAATTTGACAACATGTCCAAAACATCTCATCACCGTGAAATAAAACCTGATCGGTATTTTAATCTCTACAGGAAATTATTACAGGCTTTCGTTCGTTAGTTTGGTATTTCACTTTTTTGTATCTCGTTAAAACGCTTTTGATTATGATATGTTGTACCTATCTCTTTAAAATCAATCATTTCTATTTCATCGTCATTACCGTGAATAATCCTAAAATAGAGTTGTACATAAAACATTCAGGAGATAGAAAAAGAGATCCAAACCCACGGCAAATAAATAATTCAAGATGAAAGACTAACTTAGACGTCGATCGTACGTGTTAACCATTAATTTTTAATGAAAAATTAATGATGCTATTTTTAGAGCACCAACACATTCGTTACAATCCTCTGAAAGGCGAATGGGTGTTAGTATCCCCTCATCGTACATTAAGACCTTGGAGTGGTCAAGTGGAACCTAGTACAGGGAATAAAATTCCTCCCTTTGATCCCACCAACCCTCTTTGTCCAGGTGTAAAGCGCTCTTCAGGAATAACTACACCAAATTATACATCGACGTATGTGTTTACCAATGATTTCCCTGCGTTACTGGAAGAGGGACCAGAACCGACTCCTTCAGATGATCCACTATTCCAAATAGCAACAGCCAAAGGAACATGCAGGGTACGCAACATATTATACAGAGGGCGATAGGTCACATAAATCGGTGATTTTATAATCAAACGACACACCGGATCCTATCTCACTGCTCGTTTTGGATTACGCCGAAGGGTAGGAGAATGGGTGGTGGTTGCGAAAAGAAAGATGAGACTGACGAAATAAATGCAAAAGAGGCTGAAAGGTTATCTGCGAAATATGATTACTACCCCAGTATTTGCCTAAATAATCCAAGAAAACCTCAGAAAATCTTTGACCTAGCCAGATGGATCCGGAATAGGAATCGAACCGCGGAGTCTAAACCTCTAGGACATGCCATCATTCAAAACTACCCTCTTTGATGTGTAATTGATAATAATTAAAAGTAAACCAATGAGGTATTTGACTTTGAAATCACCCATTTACTACCTATCGCCTTTTGTATATCAAACTTTCTGTTAGATAGGTACGTACAAATTGATGTTTTTGACGTGACAACGTCTTATAATTCGATGGAGCCGGCTGCACGCACGAAAAAACATGACTCATGCGGCGTTACCTCGCTCTGAGGCGTTCCATTTAAGGCTTGAAGTGCAAGCGAGAGCGCGGAACGAGCGACAAAGAGGCACAATCGGCCTCCGCGTTCGGCAGCGTTCGACATCTCTGTCTTCTCCTACATGAGTGAGCGATGCGTCCGCGTGGACAGCTGCTATACAATAATACATTTCCATTTACCTCCTTCTCTATATCCATACAAAATATCTATCAAACAAATAAAATTAAAATTTTCTTTTGAAAAATAAAACCATTCCACCAGTATTTTCTTATGACGTTGTCACGTTCAACTATCGTCAGTAAACCGACTTTACAGACAACCGATTTCTTTTTTTAGGTGATTTGTTTCCATCCACGTTCTGATGTGTATATTCCAACGATGACCCTCGAGGAAGTGCGTTCAATTATAGAAGAATGGATTCGACAAATGAAAGAATTAGGACCAAAGTTTTTGTGGGTTCAAATATTCGAAAACAGAGGCGCTATGATGGGATGTTCGAATCCTCATCCTCATTGCCAAGTTTGGGCGTCAAATTTTTTACCCAACGAGCCCAGTATAAAAGACAAACATTTACGAGAATATTACGAAAAGTACAAGAAGCCACTTCTTCAAGATTACGCTGAAAAAGAGCAGCAGAAAGGTGAGAGGGTCGTATGTGAAAATGAAGAGTGGCTGGTAGTGGTACCGTATTGGGCAATTTGGCCTTTTGAAACGATGGTACTGCCCAAAAGACAAATACAAAGGTTTACTGATACCGATGAAAGTCAACGTGAAAATTTAGCGAAAATTCTCCAGCAGTTAATTACAAAATACGATAATGTTTTCAAATGCAGCTTCCCTTATTCGATGGGCTGGCACGGAGCACCCACTGGGCCAAAATTGAACGAAAACCAACCGCATTGGACTTTTCATGGGATTTATTATCCTCCACTGCTAAGATCAGCCACAATTAAGAAGTTCATGGTTGGCTACGAACTACTTGCCCAAAGTCAAAGGGATTTATCCCCAGAAAGTGCAGCGGCTGTTTTAAGAAGACAATCGGATGTTTATTATACGAAACAATAATTTTTATATGTTATAATGTTGTTGTTTATTTTATTCTTCACTTATATAATAAAGAACAATCCTTTAAGTTATAAGTGTTAAGTATTGCACCTACCTCTAAAGTCATAAAACACAGCAGCTTTTGTTTGTAAAGCTTAGGCAAAGTGTTCCTGAAACCTGTCAAATAAATGGGGGAAATTCCCCCTTCCCTTTTTAAGAACTGTGTGACTTATGGATTACGTGGTTCATTACTATTTAAAATTTTGTGTTGTTGGAGAAATCTAATTAGAATGTTTGCTCTGGAATTCCAGAAAAAAGTATAATAATAAAAAAATTGCTGCCCAGATTTTAGAAGGAAGCTAATCCCCTCGTTCCAAAAATTAGTTCTGGATCGGCTTCTGCTGATAGACGGAATGTAAACCATTAAAGGATTCACTTTCTCTCCAAAATTATCCCTATACTTTACTCTAAGGGAATTTTTGTAGTTTTGTAGATACTTCGGAGAGCTTTCAGAAAAAAACAATTAGAGGTTACCGATTTTTTTATTTTGACATTCTGCCGCCTGGTACCTCAACTTTAAGTAATTTCGAGCATTTTTTCTTATGCGACATATAGACGAAATCAGGACATATGAGATAAGAGGAAAGGGAAAAATTGAAAGAAAGATGTCGACCAAACCGCTTGGTTTTGACGGTATACTCCACTATCCGGTAAAAACAGTGGCAGAAAAAATTCGTGTGCTATTTTTCCGTACGTGAATAAATTAAAAAAAAAAATGAACCATAACTGGATCTAACAAAATGAAATATATTCTTTTCGATGTGTACGTTGACGAAAGGACAGTGGCAGAAATTTTGGTCGAGCCATTTTTCAGTAATTTGACGTTAAAATTTCGAAAATGCCAAATATTAAAACAACTCTGCCGCTACAGTTCTGAGGTTCTGTTAAAGCCAAATAACTGATAATTAGACCTATTACTCCTTCCTCAAGTCACTCCTAAAAGTGTTGATTTATGAAATGGCTACCCGAGTACATTTGGGCTATTGAAACGTTTAAAAATATTATATTTTTTAATATTCCAACCTATGCTTATCTTATATTTCCATTACTTGACATTAAATGTGTTGTAACTATCGTAAGGGAGATGAAAATGCGAGCTGTACATGACATTTATTTTACGAAGCGGTCAAAAATCAGGGTAATATTAATACAATTGGTCTACAATTTTTACCACTCGTATTTCCCAGTTATTTGGCTCTAACAAAACCAAAAAATGAAGCATAATCATATTTTCGGTCCAATTTTCGATATTTTGAAGTCAAATTACTAAAAAAAAATCGCCTCACCAAAATATCTGCCGCTATTTTTCTATCAATGTTTTCGTCGAAAAGAAAATATTCCACTATGTTAGATACGGTTAGGGTTCAATTTTATTTTTGAAGTGAAACTTCTTTACGCACGGTAGGGTAAGTTCGTTTCATGCGAGTTGCTATGTAACGAAATCATGCAGCGCATTAGATCTTTAAAACTACGCAACGGATTTTAATGCAGATTTTTTTCAATAGATAGAGTAATTCAAAAGGAAGGTTTATATGTATAATATATGCATAATATAGTAAAGAAACACTGATCATTTTAGAGGTTTGTAATGTGATGTCGTAAATAAACACATTTTTTGCGCTTACATTGCAAACGCTGACTGAACCCTACCAGATAGATCAAAATAATGTGCTACAATATTGTACATCTTAAAAGGGTCTACAAAGCCTCCGCGATGGTATATGTCTATCTCTTAGGGATAACCCACAATAACCATTTTTATCCTTTACTTTTTATGAGAAATAATGACTTANGTACATCTTAAAAGGGTCTACAAAAAAGTCCGCGATGGTATATGTCTATCTCTTAGGGATAACCCACAATAACCATTTTTTATACTTTTTACGAGAAATAATGGCTTGTTTACGAAGCGATTTTAAGCATGTAATTTATATGAATATTTTCGAAGATATTACAGACTTAAAATGCAGGGACTTTAGCGGTTGCGGCGGTACCGGCCGGTTTGTATTGTCTAATGCCAAAAAGGCTGTGATTGTTGTATATAAAGACATTCTATTGTATATTTACTATCAGCATTGCACCCGTGCGAAGTATAGTTAAACCGATTCCTTAACTCCTATCCCGGTATGTTTGAAGAAGTTTCACTTCAGTAGCGTGTTGTATAATTACACGTTGTATTTTTTTCCTTATCTAGAAACTTGAACTTTTTCTTACAAAAATTTCACTAAAACACACATTCTTATGATACGAGTTTTAGTTATAAACGCGTAAGTCGTGTGACCAGTCGTCCTTCGTTCTTTTTTAATGAACATAGAAAGCCAAGATCTCTAATTTGAAATATGATACATGTGTAGCTGCAACTTATTTTTTTGATACTTATTAGTTACCTACCTCTACTATACCTAGATAAATATTTAAAACTAAATTCAATTTTATACGAGAAATTTGTCTTTCTGGAAAATTTAGTACTTTTTTTTTGAAAACGTAATAAATTTCTTCGGCAAAGAAATCCTTAAACAATTATTCTTAGAATAAATATTTGTTGGAACTTACTTGTACCATCCTATTGCAAAAGCAATAAGTCCAACCGTAGCTGCCGCACTAATCCCAGCAACCACGGCGATCAAATACATTCCCGTCGGGTTGTTGAGACGTTGGGGATCTATCGGTACCATTTTGACTTCGCTTCCCACAAGAACTTTCTGGTATTCCGGCATTGTCTTCGACGATATCTCTTGGGTAGCTTCATTTCGAGGGCTAAGAGAAACTGCACCATATTCTTGTGCGAATTTGTTTGTCTCTTTTAGTACTTTACTTTCTGAAAATAATAAAGAAAATTTAATCATATACTAAAAAACTCATTTAATGGGATATTATACATAGATTTAATTCATCATTATAAGGTCGTCGGTCCTATGACTGGTTGGAAACGCATCTCCACTCTTTCTTATCCTAAACCAGAACAACCCACATCCTTAAATATTTGCGAATAGTAATCTAATCTAGGTCTAAGCGTAAAAATATTAGAATATATCCAGTTTAATGGACTCCGGCTTCAACACCATCTATCAATATTTAAAAATTATATCGAATAGAAACAGTACAGTAGATAACCTCAAAAACAATCTGAAACATCTCCTTTGCCTTTTTTTATAACTTTGTTTATAAAATTTATTAAAAAAATTCGTGAAATAGAAAGTAATAGATAGATACCAAAAGAATGAAAATGTCATAGTTGAGTAACCATTAAGAATTACTTAAAATATATGATTCTGGGTGTGATTGTGATATTCCTTGACATCGTCTATTTTCTTATTTTCACCTGACTATCTCACAGGACCCCCTGTATAAGAAAATTTAATAAAATACTTATTTTGACGGTTACCTAAACTAATATAGTTTTGGAAAAATAAATTAAAACATAATGCAAAAAAATCATACTATGAAAATGACAAATTGTCAAACAAGACTTTTTTGGCAGAATTGGTAAATCCCTAAAAAAAAGATGAAATTAAATGTTTATGGCAAAGTACCTGTTTTGAAGCAAAGCAAAAATATTTGTGTACATATGTATAAAATAATGATAACATAAAGGCTTCTGTTACGCAAGTACCATATGATACTGATTACGTGGCAGAGATTAGATAAGAACTAAATAATTGTACTTTTTTGTTATTTGTAAATAACAAACAGACGATGTTGAGAAAACTTTTTATAAATTATTCGTAAGGGAGATGAAAATGCGAGCTGTACATGACATTTATTTTACGAAGCGGTCAAAAATCAGGGTAATATTAATACAATTGGTCTACAATTTTTACCACTCGTATTTCCCAGTTATTTGGCTCTAACAAAACCAAAAAATGAAGCATAATCATATTTTCGGTCCAATTTTCGATATTTTGAAGTCAAATTACTAAAAAAAAATCGCCTCACCAAAATATCTGCCGCTATTTTTCTATCAATGTTTTCGTCGAAAAGAAAATATTCCACTATGTTAGATACGGTTAGGGTTCAATTTTATTTTTGAAGTGAAACTTCTTTACGCACGGTAGGGTAAGTTCGTTTCATGCGAGTTGCTATGTAACGAAATCATGCAGCGCATTAGATCTTTAAAACTACGCAACGGATTTTAATGCGGATTTTTTT
>NW_020439076.1:1472644-1497624 GCF_000699045.2 Agrilus planipennis
CCGTTTTATTAATGAGTTTAAGTAGTATTTATTAAAATAAAAAGTAAATACGACTACATATATATTTGAAGATGATAATTCATCAATCTACTTCAATGAACCCAGAATTATATATAGTTCAATTATACCCTTTGTTTTCAATTGTTCCGGCGCCTTCATCAAACTTTTCAATAACATTTGTTAATAATTCCTGTTTACATTGGTGTACCTTCCATGAATATTTTATTTACGGCATTAAATCGGTAGTTTATAAGATTAACCATCTCCAACGATCATTAACGAATGTCAAATTTAATCCTTCTTGCACAAGGGCAGCCTTTAGGGTGGCTAGTAGGGCAACCGCTCTTGCAGGCGCCTCGCGCACTCGCGCAAGAATCCAAGTGAGAAATATTAATGTAATGTTTATTTGAATTTCTAAATCTTAAAAAAGGGGCAAGCATCATTTCTGAATTCCTTACTCTTTTATGACATTAATGCACCTTAGTTTGTCTTAATTAATAATTAGTTATCTTGTTGTTTTTTTAATATTTGTTAATCTCCAATAAAAATATTTAAAATTCTAAATTCATGTATTATCTAATAACTTCAAATTTTTCGTTAAGTATCATCATTAAAACTAATTCCATAAAAACAAGAGTCCCGCCGGGAAACTCGCAATGGCTAAGGCCGCCCCTGTTCTTGCATGCGAACAAAATCGTACAGAAACTCAATACAACTCAAAAATAAATCCAAATCTAAGGAAGTATTTCTTAAAACAGAAAATTATTGTCTTAAACTATATTTTTTCCAAATAAGATTGTTAAAAGCGTTCGAAATGTGGTGTTACAGGCGAATGATGAGGATACCGTGGATAGAAAACGTTAGAAATGAAGATGAGAACAGAGAACTCTATGGAAGTCAATAAGAAATAGGTAAGATAGGTCGGTAGGACACCTTCTCAAGCATGAAGGTCTAGTCAGAGACATATTAGAAGCAGAAACGGGAGTTAGGAGGGGTAGAAGTAGACCTACATTAGAATACTGTTCACAAATAGTTAAAGATGTGGGATGTTCTAGTTTTAGAAAAATACGAAGATTAGCTCAGGATAGGAAAGAGTGGAAGTGCGTGTCCAACCTGTGCTAGGACCGACGACCTTATGATGATGATGCGATAATGGTTTCCCCAACATGGGTTTATCGATGACAAGGCAATTTGCCTAAGAAAAATTATACTCATTAACGCCAATTTTTTTTTATTGCATGATCGTTTCATTCCTACCCAAATTTAATGGTTGCGTCTTGTAATTTACCTGCACTGTTTTTATCATTTTGATAATAACGAGGATCAGAGGGCGAGTAAGCAAACTCAGACGTATCGTCGTTTCTCCAAGACGTATCTCTCTCGCGTGGGGGTGGTTCTTCGTCCTCTCTGCCGCTGTTTTCGTACTCGACCTCGACTGTGTCGTCAGGAAAACTCTCTTTAAATTCAGATGCTGTGTTATCTATACTATCACTGCTTTGACGTACATCATCCAAAATTCTCAAATTTGGTTTGAAGAATGGCGAAAATCCGTATCTTCCCATGGATTTGTACAATAAATTGTTAATAATCTTGTTAGCGTTAATATGCTCAAATTTTGGTTTCCTGAAAGAAAAAAATATAATCTTTAATGAAAAAGTTAAATAATTATATTCGTTTTCTTCTGTAGTTCTCTTTTTTCTTTTTTAGTTTAGCTTAAATTTAAACTTGAATTTTTCAATGAATTTAAATATTATCTTATTAAACAATACCGCAATTAATAAACAATTATTTACTTATTTCGAATTAAACGATAACACGGGTTAAGAAACTCAAATATTGAAAAGGAAAAGCAAACGGAATATAGAATTTGACCTCATAATTACCTTAACACATTATGATTTTGAAATNTTCTGTAGTTCTCTTTTTTCTTTTTTAGTTTAGCTTAAATTTAAACTTGAATTTTTCAATGAATTTAAATGCATCGGCTTTTTGTCTTTTTTAAAACAGTTGAAACAGATTTTATTTCCTGATAATAATTTTTGAATTACCTGTGAATTTCTTTAAGTTGTTCTGCTATTTCAAGAAGGCGTGGACTATAATTGACATTTTTCAGGTGAAAGGGATTAGTTGGCCTTGCTGGAATATTAGGCAATGATATGGGTTGAGAAAGTACATATTCAGATGGGTACATTAACGTTCTAGCGCTATTTTCATATGGGTCCTGTTTCTCGTTCTCCAGATTTTTTTCTGAAAAAGACAAAATATTAATCACTCTCGTCCATTTTGGTTAAAATTTCGTTTAAATCAATTATATTTCTCTCCACTGAAACAATGCTGAGAGAGCAGCAGCCATCCCTTGAACATTTTTCATTCATTATAATTTTACTAACTATATTTATTTTATAATGGTCGCTGCAATTTGGAAAAGATTGTTAAAGATATGTCTAGAGTACGGCGCTGTACCGGTGCGAAATGTGGACGGTGGACGTAGAGAAAAAAAAAGTTTATTAGAAGCTTTGAAATGTTTTGTCACAGGTGAATGGTGAGGATACCGTGGATTGAGAAAGTTAGAAATGAGGAGGTAATAAAATGGGTAGGAGAACAGAAGGCGCTAAGGAAGTCAATGAGAAATAAGCGAGATATGTTGGTAGGACACCTCTTAGGCATGAGAGGCTAGTAAGAGACATATTAGAAGCAGAAATAGGAGTTAACAGGAGTAGAGGTAGACCTAGATTAGCTTACTATTTACAAATATTTAAGGATGTAGGACGTTATATATAGGAAAATGGAAAGATTAGCTCAGGATATTAAAAAGGATCGAGTGGAGGTATGTGCCCAACCAGTTTTAAGGTTAACGATCTTATGACCATGATGATGATTATAATGGCCAAAGTAGTAAAAACCAATGTATCAAAAAAATACAATATTTTTGTAGCCATATCATCAAACATTGACTGTTGTAACTATCAGAGAAAATTAAGTTTGATTTTAAAACATTATTCTTGTGAATATACGGATGACTAATATTACCGTTTTATTAATGAGTTTACAGGTATTGGTTCAAAGTGTTCAGAGTGTAAATGTAATATGGAGATATAAGTACATATAATTTCACATGCGGGCCACGGAGCTATGATTTATTTCCAAAGTGACCCACAAGATCATTAGGGTTGGTCGCCACTGGTTTATACTATACACGTGTTCTACGCGAAAAAGAATAACGAGAAAGGGCGAACTAGAACTAGGGACTAATACATCAAACTATTCCCAAAACTCACAGGGATGAACCGTACTTAATCTCAAATTTCGACGATTACACAGGCTGAATGAACACAAAGTAGAACCGATTTTTTTAGTAAATTATTATCTCAGTTAAAGTAAAATATTTGTTATTGCTTTTTTCTACCTACCATCGGTCCATTGCTTCGCAGAATTTTCAGTTCTCTGGAAATCTGAAATGAAATCAAAACCAAAACGTTAGGATTCCACAGCCGGCATTATTTGTACTAGTCGTAAATTAATAAATTGTAAAATGAAAAATATAAAATAATATTCCTAACGGCATCTACATAGAGAAACTATAATTTAAAGATGAAAATTCATCAATCTACTTCAATCATAACAGAATTATAACTGAATAACTTTTATTTTGAATCGTCCTGGCACCTCCACCAAAAATTTCAATAAATTTTTTAATAATTGCTGATGTTTGGGTATCTTCATTAACGTTTTGCTTATGACATTAAAACAATAGTTTGCAAGATTAGTCATCTCCATCGACCATTAACGATTGTCAAATTTGATCTATTTAATATGCGAACATGATCGTACGAAGGCTACTCAATACATTGAATAAGGTACGTACATTTAGGAAAATTTAATCAATGGAACAACTGACGATTACAAATTTTTGAATGCACAATTAAATAATAATTAATGAAGGAACTCAAGGTTTTGAGTATTTGTACGATTTTCTTCGTGTTAAAAGGATCAAGATTTGACATTAAGCAGTACCCTTGGTAATCTCTACTTTGTAATATCCACTATAAACAAAATTAACGAAAACTTTTGTGGAATATATAGACATAGATGAGGAAAAATTCGGTTTTAGCTTCTCCTAATCCTATTTTTAACCTTTCCTGATTGTACAGTCTGATTACGGTCCATAATAGGAGTTCTTCGTTTTACTTTGGAGTTAGTTATAAACTTTAATATATTAGGTATTGAAAATTTATAGTTTGACTACGAGATAATAAAAACAACACTTAGTAATCCTTTTTAGAGTTCCGTACGTACGAATGAAAAGCGGAACTCTGATAGGATCGCCCGTGTGTCTGTCTGTTCGTCTGTCACAGTCAATTTGCTCCGAATCCGTGTGACATATCAAATGAAAGGGCTTGTTATAAGGGCCTCAAATAATTTATAATTTTGATATAAAGAATTTTAAGGTTATTTAAGAAGATAGATGAAAATTAAGTATTCTACTGAACTACTACTGAACCTAAAATTTTGAAACAAATACAGAAAATAGTTCTTCACTTGTAGATTACAGAAAAATTAATAAGAGGTCAATTTTCTGCATACAATTGCAGTTTGAATGTGTGAGAGAACATGTCTTTTTTTTTAACTATAACGTTAAGTTAGTCCTTATAGGAATACTCATGTGTCTGTCTGTCCATTTTTTGTTTAATCTTCTTATTTCACTTGTATTCACAGATTTCATTAAATAGATGCGTTTATTAAACTTTTTAGTTTTGATTTTTTGTTCTACCATCAAATCTGTTGATATAAAAAAGTTTGCATCTCTTGTTTGCCCCAAAAATAATAGCTTTTTTACATTAAAAAAGTACGAATAGGAGTTTTTAATTAAATGGACTTTTGAATGAATTATTAAAGGCTTAGCTTTCTATTGATTTCAGCTAAGCCCTTTTTTAACTTTGCAACCCCAGAGAATCTATTCATTCAAGCCTCCCAGATTAATTTACATATTCCATCATAATATATGTAGAATTATAATTTCTGATGAAGCATTTTTCGCATATATTTTTTTTCTTGTCAGAGATTATTTCAAACGAGGTCCTTTTTCTTATGAATAATTCAAAAATCAAATTTACTCCAGCTAAGAACTTTAAGCACAGTTAAAATGAAAATTTTGTTTGCTGTGTAAGGTAAATAATTAATTAATTGAAAAAATATAATCTTATTAGTTATGTCACAATGAATGAGCGTAAACAGAAAACCAAATAAATATTGATTAGAGTTGTAACCGATCTAATATTAGATTTGTATGTACATCAACCTGATGGTGCGAATTGCCGGGATTTTAATTTGACTCTCAAATGAACGGGATTTTCCCCACTAGCCAATTTTTCGTGACCGAAAAACATAAATGTAGAGTTACAGATACCGACTTCTAATTAAATGCAAATTGATTTGATGAGTCAAAAAATACTACATTTTTACCAATTTAAAACAACAAGAAAAGGAATAAAAGTCTCAGATTTTTAGATAGTTTTAATAAATTGTTTGCATGTTCTAATTATAATACTCTGCAGCGTAGATATTAGTTAGTTACTACACACATTTCTTTACTATTCTTATCAAAATTTTAATCTACATTTGACCGCAACTAAAGTGATGACGTGAGAGACTTCAAAATCAATCTTTTTGTAAAATATGTACCTACATACATGGGTATTATTGTAGAGTAACGAATATTTTTATTTTCTGGATTAAAACAAAATAGATTATGTATAAATAATATTATTAAACATTGCTGTGAATTAAATGAATTTTAAAATAATAATTTTGAAAATATTTACGAATTTTCTCATAATTCTTAATACACAAGTTTACAAACTTTAACTGCTTAAGAATAGAACATACATTTAAGAAATTTAGGTGATATTAAGCACTATTAATTGTTGTAAATATTTTTTTTCAACTTTTTAAATTCTGTTGCAACAGGAAAAGCCTTAAAACAGCATTTGCGATTGTATTTGTTGTCGAAACTTTGCCGGATATTTTTCTATATTTTTATCATAAACTTTATCATTTTAAAAAGCAACATTAATTATCCAAACTCACCGGGATACAATTCCAATTCACAAAAAACACTTCCACTACATATCAGTGAAATGACAAAGCACTGGAAAGTGCTTTTCATATTGCACAGTGCACTGTCTGTTACTCCATATGTTTTACACCTCTGCCATTTTCCCTCTGGAATCAATACATGACCGGGTACACGATTGGACACGCTATCACTGACGTCACGGGAAACTCGTCGCTTTATTTATTTTCTTTTTTCTTTCGGTCACGGGTTTCCACTTTGAATCTGAAGTGGCAATATGGGCAGCGTAACTCCCAAAAAGAAAATATAAAAAGAAACGATCGACGAACTTTGTCTCTGGACTTTATAATAAGAACACTTGAATGAAAAGGTTTATGTTTGGGTCATGCATATGAAATGAGTTCTTATCAGTTATGGATTTCCGGTGCTACACCCTGAATGTGTGGGCGATAGCACCTGCTCTAAAGGTTTGTTGCACATCCATGTACAGGGTGACTTATTTTCGGGAATATTTGGTTGTTATTAATCGATATTTTTGGGTAATTCGCGTTCAACATTTTTATTAAGTTTGATAGTTTTGGTTAGTATTTCATTCGATATTTTTAGATGTTTTATGGATTTATGTCCAGATTTTTGGGTGATTCTTGATGATATTTTTGGGTGATTTAGACTCAACATTTTAAATTTGATTCTTTAGAGTGGTTTTTGCTCAATGTGTTTGAATGTTTCACACGCTATTTTTGGATTTTTATACGTTTATCCTACATTCTTAGGTGGTCATTTATTTTGAAAATTTTGCATAAGTTTGGTTGTTTTGGGTGCCTTTAGTTTGATTTTATATTTGGATGGCTTACATTCGATAATTTTGGATTTTTGGATGGTTTATGTCCTAGATTTTTTGGTGGTTCTTGATGAGACATATTCAAGGTTTTGTTTAAAATTGATAGTTTTTTTGATGGTTCATGCACTAGTGTGTAGTGGTATTCTCGAGTATCTGCTGTAAATTTGCTATTTTTGGATGGTTTTTAGTCCACTATTTTTGGGTAGTCAATGTTGTTGTATAAGTCAAACTCAGCACTTTTAGTTACTGTTTTGGATTTCTTGGATAGTAAAAAAGAGGTAATAAGTAACTTAAAAGCTAGTAACACACAGTAAAAGTATAATTTAGGAAGCAGAAATATTTATGCGTTTATTGTTTGTACATCTGCTTTATATAACGCATAATTACATCTTCAGCGCTGTTCTCAAATTGTAACCCAAACTATTTATTATTTTCTTTTCGCAATCGTGTCAATAATTAAAAAGGAACTTTGCAACTCAATCAACCATATCTAATAATAATTTATTTGGTAACTACTGAATAAATTATGATTTATATTTTTATTGAATTTTAAATTTCTATCTACTTTATCTTTACATTATACATTATCTAAGAAAAAAACACACACACAACTAATAATTCAGTCAAAGTTGTTTTTGAAAAGATTGGGATAATTAAATAAATATATAAATGTTTAAACATGTATATTTGGTAAATAAATATATTGAACACATTTTTATGACTTTACAACAAACTTAGAATAAAATTTAATAAAAACTAAATAATCACAGTTAGCCTCACTGCTGGAACAATAAATAAATTAGTAAGCCCCTTCGGATTGATTAATATGAGATAAAAGTATTAATTAATAACAATTTTTTTTTCTAAGAACATTCCATAAAATATATGCTATAAACGGTTTTATACACTTCATACTATTAAAATGTTTACAAAAAAATTTCGAGGTGTTAACATCAATAAGGATTAAAAATACTTTTTCAAATGATATGCACTGTCGTGAATATTAAAAAACATGCTACACTACCTTTGCCTAAGCCTAGGTAAAACTAGTTCTTAAATTTCAAATCAGGTAACCTGATTTTACCTAGGCAAAACTAGTTTGTCCGAAATGTGAGTAGATGAAACAGTATGGTCTAATCCAAAGCAGTTTTTTAGAAATTTCATCAGCCAGACAACTTAAAATACTTTTGCCTAGGCCTAAGCCAAACGAATTTTTAAATTGGGTAAAACTAGTTTATATGTAGAACAGGCAGATGGACTAGTTTGTTCTAGTCCAAATAGTTTTACGTGCCAAACAAGATTTCAGTCCAAAATAATTTTCCCTAGGCCTAGGTCAACTTTATTCTTAAATTTAAAATCAGGGTAACTTGGTTTCGCATAGACAAAACTACTTAATTCAAAGTGCGAGTGGATAAAACAGTTTGACCTAATCCAACACGGTTTTTCTGAAATTTTACTAGCCAAACAGAATTTCAGCCTAAAATACTTTTGCCTAGGCCTAGGTCGAACAAATTATTAAATTCCAAATCAGGGTATGGCGTTTTAGCTTAGGCAAAACTAGTTTATCCGTAGAGCGAGTGGATGAACCAGTTTGGTCGAATTTAAAACATTTTTCTTGAAATTTCAGCAGCCATACAACTTACAATACTTTTGCCTGGACCTAAGCCAAATGCATTTTTAAATTTCAAATCAAGGTAACCTGCTTTGGCCTAGGAAAAACTATTTTCTCCGTAGAGAGGGTGGACGAACCAATTTGTCCTAGCCCAAAAGGTTTTTCCCGAAATGTTACCAGCCGAACAGGATCTTATCCTAAAATACTTTTGTCTAGGCCTAAGTCAACCTAGTTTTTTCTTAAATCCTGTTGGGCGTTTAACATAAGTAAAATAAAATAGAATTAATGGAATAACTTTAAATTCAATTTAATAAAAATGCAGTCTAACATTTTCTCTATTAGTATTACATTGTAATTACAACAATTATTGTGAAGCACACATAATCTAAAGTACTCATTATTGCATTTTATTTTATAATTTGCACCGGTTTTAACATTTTCAAAATCTACTATCTAGTAAATGGGGGTAGAAAATATTAGTTACGCTTTTCTAAAAATAAATTACTCTTATTTCTGCCAGCATATTTACTCCAATTAGAAAAATATTCTTATGCATATTGTACAAACGTTTAAATATGTACTTGTTTTCATAAAAGTTACCAAAATAAAAATATTTACTTGATTATATTATATATCTCATAAATAAAAAAGAAAAAGAAAATTAAATGTTGGATCGAAGGAATGCTTTCATATAAACAGCGAAATCATTATTTATTAAGGTGGTAGTAGAAAATTAAATTAAACTAATCATATTCTGTTGAAGTGATTTTTGATTGAGATAAACGTTATCATCATGGATAACAATAGAATCAGACTCTCATACCGAATTGATTTTTTCAGGAAGTCATGAAGAATATTTTTGTCACAAAAAAAATAAAAATGCATCATACCTTTTCCTTTCTTCCTCTCTTCATTTACTGAAAAAATCGAGACAATTAAACCAATAAATCGCTATCATTTTATTAGTAATCAATTTATATTGGCTCTTATTTAATTCTTTAACTGAAGGTCATTTTAATTTTCCATGTCGTCAGTAGATTCTCCTTCAAATGTCATTCGAGGCTCGTCTTTCTTTCTATTACTTGATCCTCGTTTCCGTTGCCTATTAACTACCCCGTCGTCTTCATCCATCATCCTGATAATTAACATTTGATCGGAATGGTCCAAGGGTGCCACTGATATATCTCTTACAGCCCTGAACTTTCCACAATTATTCAAATGCTCGTTCTCCAATCGAAAGAAATTCCAAACGAACCTCCTACGGGAACAATTCTGTTTTCTCTAATTTATACAGTAGAACGTCTAATTATCTCGCAAACTAATTAAACTTCAATTTACTGAGATTATTAACAATCTGCACAAGCAATTGTAGCGAATAAAGGAACCGTGTAATAGAATGCAATCTTCATTTAAAAAAACGAATGTTTTATTGAAGTACTCATTGTAATGGATAGATATATTTCTTGAAACTATAATATTTTAATTATTTATCAGAAAGTACCATTTTTCTTTTACTAGAAAAATCTAAAAATGTAATATAAAAATGTAGGGATGAGTTACAAAGATAGAAGAGTGATACTTAGTTTGTATAACGAGCAACAGGCAGTTATAGAGCTGGGGATGCAACGTAGAGAAGTAAATATTAGGAAGGGAGTCAGACAGGGATGCACACTGTCACCGCTACTTTTTAATCTATACATCGAAGACGCCATCAACATCATTAAAGACAGTACAACTGTAGGGATAGATGTGCAAGGGCAAAAGATTAGTATGCTTAGATTTGCAGATGATATAGCAGTATTAGCATCTAGCAAGGAGGACCTAGAGATAGCTTTAAATAAAATGGAAGCGGTACTGACAGATCAGTACTGTATGAAAATAAATAAAAGTAAAACTAAAATACTGGTATGCAAGGGAAGAAAAAGTAGGGAAAGAGCGAATATAAAGATAGGAGACGAAAAATTAGAAGAAGTGGCTGATTTTAGATACCTAGGAAGTCAGATAAGTCAGGATGGAAGGAGTAGTAGGGATATAAAGCAGAGGATAGCGCAGGGTCGTGTCGCCTTTAATAAAAAGAAGTCACTTCTATGCTCGCGAACGGTTAATTTAGAAATTCGAAAAAGGTTGTTAAAGGTGTATGTTTGGAGCACGGCGTTGTACGGGTGCGAAACATGGACAGTGGGAGCGGCGGAAAAGAAAAGGTTAGAAGCGTTCGAAATGTGGTGTTATAGGCGGATGATGAGGATATCGTGGGTAGAAAAGGTTAGAAATGAAGAGGTATTGGAAAGAATAGGAGAACAGAGGACTCTATGGAAGTCAATAAAAAATAGGCGAGATAGGTTGGTAGGACACCTTCTCAGGCATGAAGGTCTAGTCAGAGACATATTAGAGGCAGAAACAGGAGTTAGGAGGGGTAGAGGTAGACCTAGATTAGATTACTGTTCGCAAATAGTTAAGGATGTGGGCTGTTCTAGTTTTAGGGAAATGCGAAGTTTAGCTCAGGATAGGAAAAAGTGGAGGTACGTGTCCAACCAGTCTTAGGACTGACGACCTTATGATGATGATGATGAGAAAAATCTTAACAAAAAAGAGTAACTCCATCATTTGTGAGTCGAATTCCACTAAAGTTTAAACGATCGTAGTCAATATTTTTAGAAAAAAGAACATATGAAGCAGACTTTTTTTGCTAATTGAAGTGCTAATTAATTTTATTCATATAACCACTGTGAAATCAAAGCCAAATGGGGTTAATAGGCAGCGTTTCGCCCTAACTTTAAGAAACTAAACAGGCTGAAACGTTGGCGGTTGCTTTTCAGACTTTGTTTTGACTTTGGCTTTGGCTTTGATTTCACACATTCTTCATGACAGCTGACTTTATGAAGATTATATAACTCCCTAAAGTTTGGTGTTTACCCTTACCTAAAAACCTCCAGTGGTGCTAAAATATTTACCATCACATCGGCATGTACGTAGCCAATTTCAGTCAAAGACATTGATAAGACCCATCCGAATCTTAAGATGACATCTTCAATAATCGCGAAATAATAAAACCACTACAAAATGAGAAGGTGTTTCAAAAAATAAATTAATATGTATCCTTACAATTTCTCCAGATAAATTGAAACCGAATTTATAAAATTATTTTTGTTTCCTTAAAAAATACCTACGGTAGAAGAATAAACTATTTCTTCCCGAAGAAATTTATTGTCTCCTGCTTTGGGATCGAACAATCCCCAGTCCATTTTTATATCCCAAACGTACGCATAACAAGAACTAAACAAAGACGCTGTTATCCAAAGATAGAAAAAAACATTTTCGTTTGGAACATTACGATCTAAAAATAGTGAATATTACGTTCAATTAACCCTGACGCCATTTAGTAAGAACTCACCCGCATGAACGCTATACAACGCACTAAATATTACCACGAAAAATGACGACGCATATTTGATTGCGTTTGCTAAATGGGGAAACATTTCTTTAGTGTCCCTAAATCTCCTCAAGCATTGCGCAAACCGGCACCAAGCAGGCAAACAGGTCATTACCGATCGTATTGTAATGTGCTTTTCAATGCAATAATTGGCGTCTAAAATTTGTCGTAAAAAAAAGATAAAAAATCAGAGACAATAGTTCTGGTTCCGTTTACAATTTCCGCTACATGCTAAAATTTTACTTTCAATGTGCTAAAAGAAGTGTAACTTCAAAAAGCAATACTTAAAAAATACTGTAGATCATTACAAATTGAAAATAAACCCAAAATTTTTTCTCAACCGGGCATGTAGTCAAAAAAGGGATAGAAAGGGTCCAACTTCTTTCAAAATTAAGAAAAAAATGGTGCATACTCTCTTAGAAATTTATCATACTTTCTAAAATTGGGCGTACCTATTCTGATTAACCTTAACGTTTTATTATAAACCCATTAAAGATGTGCAAAATGTTTTTTTAAGTATTTAAATAGAAAATGCACTACTTTTTTGATTTGTTATTTCAAATGCAAAATACAAAATAGATTTCCCTTTTGTATTTTAAATGCTAAATGCAAAATACGTATTTTGAAACTACTTTTTTCAAATAAATCATTTTTTGTAGTACCTATTTAATTTTCTACATCTGCATAAGTAAGGATGTGAGTTCTTCTAGTTTTAGGGAAATGCGAAGTTTAGCTCAGGATAGGAAAGAGTGGAGGTACGTGTCCATCCAGACTTAGGACTGACGACCTTATGATGGTGACTTAAGTATAAAATATTTTTAAGAAAACCTTGTAGGCATTTACTAATTTTGCAAATATTGGAGTTTTTCTAGACTAATGGTGGTGTTTGCACTATATCACCAGTTGCGAAGATTAAGTATGATTCATATTTTTCTGTTTGAAGTGATTGAGATACAGTTTTTCTATCTTTATGTTATAGTTTCTTCAGTTCAGCCACAAATAATTCTTATATATGTTTCCTTATTAGCCTTTGTCACCCGTTTTAATTGGAAAAAAGACACTAATGCCAAAATAGTTTGTTTAGCGTGAAAGATCAAAGACAAAATAGAGTTGCAAATAATTTTATTAATGTAAAATTAACATCAATCATTTTATATCAAAATATTTACAACCCCATTTTGTTTCCGATCTTTTACATATTGTAGTAAGTGATATAAAAATGGAATCCATAGTTTCTTTAGCTTTGGGTTCATCTAATAAGTGAAGTTTTTCGGATCGTTTTCTAAGAATTATGAATTATACGCATTTATTAGCACACCACAATATCTTGTAGTTTTTAGTTTTACACAGTTGGCATATATCAATTCGATATTGTTTTGGGGGTGTTTTTTCGTAATTCATAGAATTTCGTAGTTCCTTGTTAAAGGTACGACAAGTAGTGATTTTCAGGTGCTGATATCAGTTTGGAACTTCGAAATTCCACGGAGCATGAAACCGGAAAACAATATTCATCCAATATTTTAGATTATCCATTTCCAAGGGGTTTACAATTTCTTGGGCCCTCTTCAGGTAAAAAATTAGAAGGGATTCATGGAATGTCTGTTCATCCCCTTTTTAAGCTTTTTATATCTTCAATGGTCAATGTGAGCAACTTTCATTCATCATTTTATATTATGTTTTAATGTTTGATCGATGATACTAGTAAAAGTTTTAACGGCAAAAATGTATTTTGCATTTTACAAATAGAAAGTTCGTTTGGAAAAGTATTTTAAATGAAATACAAAATGCTCTTCTCAAAAAAAGTATTGAAATGCAATATAAAAATAGGTATTTTATATTTTGTATTTCCATTTTAAATGCAAGTATTTCAAATAAATCACATCTCTGCAATCCATTACTATAATTTTGCTTGACGATGTTAATATATTATTAAAAAACAATAATGAAATCGCTGTATTGTATGAACTCCTCCCCTAAATAGAATTTTTGACTACATACCTCGACCTACGTCAAAAAGTTCAGAAAAGTAACAACACGCGTGTGTCTTGCGTTTAATGCGGGAATTTTTCAAAAAGTTTTGGTGAAAGGGTTATCATAACCAAAATTTGCGCTTTATTAAGAAACTTACTTGAACCAACGTATAAACTTTTATTGGACATATAAAAGCAAACCAAATATTGAATGTCCGTAAAAACCACTACTAAACTGTTCAGTTGGTCAGCCATCCAGAAATCAGCAAACGTAACATAGAAAAGCGGCGCCAAAAATATGCGACCCTTCAAAATATCATTAAATAATACAAAAATCCCCGATCCTTATCGTTTGTAAGGTAAAACTGGCACTCACCAACACCCTTAAACTCCAAAATCTGGCCTCGTGCCTAAACGTTTTCGTAGGATTAACTAAGAACAGAACCATCAGTCCAATCATTATCAGAGGGTTGACGTATGGAGGTATACTAAGCTCGGAACTATAGAGAAATAGCAATACCGAAATTGACCAAACAACCCCAAAAGCTGCTGCCATTTCTATAACGTGCTGTTCGGATAAATGATTCCGGGGGTCCAATTCGAAGATTAGGACGTGGTTAACCCCAGACGATCGCCAGCCGTAAATATTAACACCCCATAAGAAGAGAAATTCTATTATTAAAAATGGACCCCGATATAATCTACATACGATTCGCCAGTCGTCTCTTCCATGGTGGAATATGGCTGCAAGAAACTAACGGTACAATGTTTCTTGTTGTTGAACAGTAAGAATTATATGCAGAATTTTAAATAAATTTTTGACGCGATTGGCAAAGAACAAAAAAGTTTTACATAAGGAAACTAATTCTTTTAGAATATATAAATGTATATGTGAGGTTTTGTTTCTTATGACTCAATTATTACTATCGAATATTCACAATGATTATTTCGCCATATTGTGGCTTTGTCCACCAAATTATATACTGTAAATTTTGTATTATACAGGATGTCCCAAGAAACAGTGTTAGGTTTAGTGTTGGGGTTATCTGAGACATTTCTACTATATTTCAGAGTAATGACGTTTTCTTCTATACTTCGTTGTTTCTGTAGCGATGTGACCTTCAATTTGGCCGGCACAAAGTAGAAAAGAACAGCACTAGGCCAGAAAAGGAAAGAGACAACTCTCGGTCAAACTCTCAACCGGCGAGGAGCGTATAATCCGTACAGTATTGCACGAAAAAAATGGCCATTTTATCCACTACAATTGCCTTGCTCAAATGTGCTGTTATTGGTACCGATTACTACTGAAAATATCAACGAGATGTTTATTTATATTTGAAGACATATTAAAGGCTTTAACGCTTGTTTTCGACTCGCACAACTATTCATGATTGAACAAAACTTTTGGCAAGTACTGTATGAAAAAGTATGTTTAATGAGCAAGAGTCGAGAGTATAATGAGCTTTTTTCTCCCTACCTACGATTTTGCCAGCGCGCATCCAAGTCATTGGAAGGGGCACATCGCTAGAGAAAGTAAATGAAGTATACTTTATTTCGTCTTAACTATTCCCGGTTTGAACAGGATTTCTTTAGTTTGACATGAATAAATACAATAGAAACTTCAGCCTTTTCTAAAATTGTTTGATTGACGAATGTCACGTGCCACAACGCTTATTTTCATAAATCTGGTAAAAGTATAAGGCACAAAAATAAACTTAAAAATAAAAAAAGAAAATACCGAAATAGTTTTCAAATAGTCGTTTTAACCACGTCTTTAATTTCGACGTAACCACTCAATTTTCAGGAATAAAATAGCTACTAAATCAAAGTCGTTCCAATTCTGTGTTTGTACTGGAGGTTTAGCAGTTTGGAAAGACCTATTTTTGTAAGATTGACTCGGGTGCTTGTATAACAGTAAATATATATATTTGGTTGTTTTCTTATTAAATAGGACACTGCACTCCATTAATCACGCGTTAATTTAGGTCTGTCCAAACTACGAGTAAAATAATTAATTTAGCAATTAAGTAGAAAATGAATCTTCAAAATAACTGTGCTAATACATATTAACAGTGGTAAAAGTTTAAAAAAAGAAGCGCACATCAAAATTCGTAAAAATAGTGAAATCATAAGGAGACATCGACAAACGAATGATGCTTTAATAAACAAACTATAACTCGAAATGAAAACAATAAATGATTTATGGTTCTGTCAGAGCTATTTATATAATCTCAAAAAAAAATATTGACCAGCATAGATAAGTTAGATTATATTTTTAGAAAGTCTATACGAGAATTGCATTCGTTTAAAGACGTTGCTAGCAGGAGCGCAACAACGTTACAGTTTGACTGGGTGCTCCCATAATAATACTATAAATGACTAAAAAAAAAAGCTCACCGATGTATTGAATTAAAATACTTGAAAATATCGAGTTCGGCTGCTCATTTACGAACTTGAACCAAACTTTCAAGTTGAATTATTATCTGATTCGACTGGAATTGACTGGGTGCCCAACCCAATCAAGTGGGTGCCCGGGCACCCGTGGACCCCCCCTTGTTGCGCCCCTGGTGGCTAGACAATCGTACAATTTTCAAATAGATAACAGTAAGATTTTAATAAAAATTTGAACGCAATCTGTCCAACACCATTTGCTGAGACACCCTGTACCTACATAATATTCAGCTTCTCCGCAATGTGTAAAATTTTCGGTACTTACCCGACAAAACAACAGCTGCCACTAACATTGTAAATGATCCTGAAAATAATCCTACTTTAAAAGTTGTCCAGGGACTCTGTTGTTCGCCTAAGGGGGGTACTCTAAGTCGTTTCATAGCTCTTTGCCTATCACCTGCTTCTAAATCTTGCGTGAAAGTATTTTCAGTTTCTCGTATTAATCTGTCGATATCTTTATTTGTGTAAAAATGTGAATTTTCGACATGCTCTATTCTCCATCTAGCTCCAACATCACACGAAAGGAGCTTTTCAAAAAGATCTTTTAATTGTAAATCAACAGAAAACGAAAATAATAATATTTACCTTATCATGCTTTTTTAAAATTTTCCTAAATCCTGTGAAATTCAGATTTTGGTAGTTTTGTAATAATATTAAACTTAAATAAAATTCGCTAAATGCTAACTTCAGTTCCTGCATTTTTCTTGCAGGTACATTTTTTTTTGTTAAAATATTTTTTCCGTGCCTAAAAAATCCTCCCTTAACACTGTCGTCATTTCCCTGAGCTTCGCTCAGTTCATTTTTCAAATTTGCGTACTTCCTCGTAGCTTCAGCAAATTTTTCTAAAATACGTATTTATGTAACAAGCTGGTGCATCCAATTTGTCTTTGCCACTAAATATACCTGAATAGAATGTATTTATTTTGGTAAGCTCCTTATCACAATAATGAAAAAACTGCTCATCAAATTTCGCAAAATATCTTGAAAGGATTTCCGGTTCAACTTCTTCTGCGGAAGGGGCTTGTTCTACAGCAGCATATAATAGCGCTTTCATTTCCTAAAATATATTGTTTTAATTAATTACTATATTGTATTAAGTAAATAAATTTAGAAAAAGTTTACCTCATAGTTAATGTATTGTTTTCTCCATTCGGGTGTTATATGAGCAGATAAATGCTCAGTAAATTTCATTTTTTGCTCGATTGTACCTTCACAAACAAACCAAATCAATTTTTTAATTTAACGTCAAGTGCAAAGACGTAAACGTCAAAACTGACGCTGGACGTCGCGACGCTAAACTTTATTTGCGGTCAAAACTCTAAACTGCCATCTATTATTGCACTCGTAAAATACCTTTATCACGGTAGTTATCGGTTGTTCTTAGGTTATTTACTAATTTATGATTATGTATGCATATACATAATTGTAAATTACAAAACTTTATTTGAAAAAGAATAGAAACTTATGTTTAAGAGATTGTTTTGTATTTGATTAACATTAAGATACTTAATTTATTATAACCTCAAAATGATTTCATGATGAACATACAAAGGAGCTTAATAACAATAAAAAAAGTCTTACGAAAGGTAAGTTTATTTGCAGTTTTACTTGTTTAACTATTATTTTCTGTAATATATTGTAGTATTCCACTCAAATTAAGGAAAAGCCTGTAGTAATATTAGATGAATCTGTAAGACAAGAACTTGAAGCAGAGGCTTACAAACCTAGGTACCATCCAGGAGTTATAAAAGCCAAGAATATTCGATTACCAGACTCGTTTATAGAAGCTGCAGTTAACACTGTAGAAGGTAAATTCTACTTTTTTTAAGTGCACCATTTGACCATTTAATTTTGATTAGACCATTCCATAAAGAAGCTGATAGAGGATAGTAAAAAATTAGTACACCACTTACAATTCAGACTGCCTCCTGTAGAACGCGATGAACTCAGGAATAAGACAGAGCACTTTCAAAGGAGAGTGCTTCGCCAATCTAAACAGCCTGAAATAGTTTCTGAAGAAGATTTGAAAAAGTATAAGCAAAGTCTTACTGATAAAGTTATTTTTTTACTCAAAAAAGCAGTCTATCATTGGACTCCTACAGACTACAATGAATATAATGCCCTTCTCTATTTATTTGGAAGGGCTGCTCCAGAATATGCAGTATTGGTCAAAATATTTTCAGAAATTAAGACTCGAGATCCATCCTTTAAACCTAGAAGTTTTTTTGATTTTGGATCAGGAATTGGTACAGGCACTTGGTAATATCAGAGTGTAAGTTATTGATTTATTTAATGGTTATTGTTTCTATTAAAGGGCAGTAAATCATTTTTATAAGGGAAGTATTTTTGAATATTTTAATGTGGATTCATCAGTCCATATGAATGATTTAGCTCAAATTTTATTGCAAGGTGGCAGAGGAACTAAACATTTACAACTTAAGGGAGTCTTTTACAGACAATTTTTACCAGCTGCTTCAGTAAGATTTTATGTAGCATTTGCTTGCTTTATTATTTAAATTAATTTATATTAGGTCTCATATGATTTGGTTTTATCAGCATATACGTTATTGGAGTTGCCATCCTTGGAAGCTCGATTAGAAACGTTGCAAAATCTGTGGAGAAAAACAGCATGTTATTTAGTTTTAGTTGAATATGGAACCAATGCCGGCTTTAAGGTTGCTTTTTTAGTTTAAATTTATCTTTTTTTATTAATTTCTTTATTTTATGAATAGATGATTAATGAAGCTCGCGATTTTATTTTACAAATGGAAGGTGAAAACAAGGGTCATGTTTTTAGCCCTGTAAGTTGTATAAAAACTATTCTAAATTATTTTGTAATTAATATATCATTGTTTCAGTGTCCCCATGACAAAGTTTGCCCCAGATTTGTACATGATAATACACCCTGTAATTTTTGGGTTTCTTATCAGCCTTTACCTTTTACCAGACCAATAGAACAGAAAACAGAAACTTATTGTTTTGTGATATTAAAGAAAGGTTTATAATTAAGTGTAGTATCACAATATTTACCTAAATAATTAATGATTTTTAGGAAAGCGCAGCAGCGAAGCACCAAGCTGGCCTCGTGTGGTCAGAGAAGTCTTAGTGAGGTCAAAACACTCAATTTGTAGGCTGTGTACCAAAGAAGGGAATTTACAGGAAATAATTTTTACAGCAAACAAACATGGAAAGTAAGTTACAATAGTTCATGTTTTATATTTCCAACAACTGATAATTTCTTATTATAGAACCACATATCATTGTGCAAGATCTAGTAAATGGGGTGATCTGTTACCAATTTCAATACAAAACCCTGAAAATAAGGATTAGTTCTTAAGATTTTTAAAAAAGAGAAGCTTCAGACATGTGCCTATTTTTTTTTTATATAATGTTAAATATACGTTTTTCTCTTTTTGGATTGTATCAATAAAAACCACAAGAAATGTACAATCCTTTAATAAGAAGGAGAAGTTTACATAAAAAATTACTGTTGCATTTGTATAAATATAAAAAAATATGGAAACCCACAACATAACGCATCTTCTTCAAATGAATGTGTCAAAAACTTATTAGGTACATGTTAGTTGAAACAGTCGACGTATTCATCCCGTAATATTTTCTTTGTTATTATGACGTTTAGTACGACTATTCAGATTGAACTGAGGACTATGGGGTTCTGTGAGGCTCTTTGTTGGAGCAGGTTCGATCGGTTTGTAACGCCTTATTGGCTGCGCTTTATATTCCATCACTCTTCGAAGATTAGCGACTTCTTCTTCCTCATGTCGAATTTTTTCTTGTTCCATCTGGAAACAGACTAGAAAATATTGCGATTGTAAAAAAAATCTTTTTATTATAACTTTGCCCTTTCTTTTCTGTCCTGTTAGTGAAATGAAAAACTTTTGCAGTGCTACATTATGTAATAAAATTAATCTATTACTGAATTTTTCATATTTTATAAAAAGTTTTTGGAATGAAACTAATGTCGTTATTATACCCTCTGTCTTTGTGCTTTTATCAGTTCATCCCTATACTTCATCTTTTCCTCAAACATTTGTCTTTCTTTAGCCCTTCGATCGGTGTTCAGTTCAAAACTAGGGATTTCTCTCAAATGTTTCATAGGTTTTTGAGGTTCAAACGGTTTCATTTGGAGTACTTTGGCAGGTCGAGCTTTGAACTGAGGAGCCGGTTGTTCCAACTTCTGAGACGATTTTTCAGCCTTAAAAAAATATTGAAATTATTACAAATAAAATAAAATGCGAACTACTTACATTTACTAAATACTGTTTAGGTGCCAACGCTTCTGACATACGAACTTTCTTTTCATAAATAAACTTGGGCACTGGTTTTGCGTGAAATTCTCTCATTTTCCTTTCTTCTTCCATGATCTGTTAATTCAATGCATTAGGAACATTTGTTTATGGTAAAATTATATTTTCTTATCTATTTTTCACAAAAAAGTAGTTAACCTTTTGAAGAGCCTCGTCTTTCTTTTTTTGTATTAGTCTGTCTCTTTCTTCAAAACTAAAAGGCCTCACTTCAGTACACTTTTTCGCATTTTTATCGGAGCATTCTTCATTTGATTCGACATTAAATTTATTTTCACCTTCCACATGCATGTTTTTGAACGGTTCGTTACCCATTTCTTTCTTTTCTTTCTCAGCTTTCTGAAATTTCCCGAATATGAATATTAAGAATAGTTCCCTTTTTCTGGTATTCATACAGCCTATTATTTCTTTTTATAAAATACCTCGCTTTACTTTTTGCAGTTGAATTTATTAGATAATCAATTTAAATTAATCGTGCGATTATTTTATAAATTACTAATGTGGAAATGTTCATATATTGTACCTCTTGCATTAGAGCGTTATACCGTTTTAGGAGAGCTGGAGTCCTGGGCTGAGTTGTGCTACTTTTTTTTATAACTGGGTTTTCAATAGCATTAAACAAACCTTTGGGTACCGGATTTGCATGGAATTTAAACTCCTCTAGGTCAGTTTTTGGAGGCTATATTACAATTAAGTTGATGCTAACATAAAATAGTAACTACCAATTAATCAGATCTATACATACCTCCTTTTTGTTAGATTCGGTTAAGTGAAAGGGTTGAGGGACAGTAGAAGGTTTAATTTCAACAGGTACTTTTGCAGCAGGGCTTCTAAGTATCTTTCGATTAACAGGATGAGAAACAATTTTATTCCTTTACGTGAAATTAAAACGAAAATGTTAACTCAAAATTAAAAAATTAAATCGACAAATAAGGGTTTATATTACTTTTGAGCTTCTTTAAACTCCATTAGTTCCCGTTGCTCCCTGGAGGGAAGAGTAGAAGATCGAATTCTATTTCTGGTATATAAAGCTGGTGACTTAGGAACAGTTGGCGGTTTTGGGATATTGTGATCAACGGTGATCGAAGCACTGTGCGGTTTACTATATAGTTTAGAACGATAACGTGTAGGAGTTTCTCTTTGAAATCTTTGTACAGCTTCAGCCATACTAACAAAACGAGAATTGTGCGAGTTATACTTCGGCTGGGCTAATTTATTAATCCATTCCTTGAGGAAACAAGTTATTACCTTTCCATAGTAAATAAATAAATAAATACATTTCATTGAAAATATACCTACTTGAGATACACAGGATTGTGTTACTCTATGAAGTGGCCTGTCTTCTTTAAAAAGAGATGTAGAACTTAGACAATTTTGAATCTTTTTCTTTCCTTTTAAATTATTTAATTGACAACTGCAAATAATAATTTTAAAATGAAATATTAACTTATATTTCTAATTCCATTTTTAGAGCAACAAAAGATTGAAAAAAATTAAAAAATGATATAAAAAAAGGCACTAAAAACGAACTGTAAAATTGTGTAAATAGAAATGTATTTTTCTTAGAATTTTAATCAATTGTGTTGAATGAAAATCATGAAAGAACAGAATTGAGTGTAATACTGAATTATAAATTCTAATATTACAAAGTAAATGTTATTTTTATAAAACAACTTACTTTTACTAGTAATTTTGAGGGTTGTCATTCCTGACACTACTTCAAAGCCAACTTTTCAAACATTTACTTTATGTTATTTTAAAATATAAAAAATAGTTATACCAACAACTAAATTATTACATTACTTTTTAAAATCATAAAGAGACAACTTACTTATTGGTGTTTGAATCATGTACTTCTTCCCCTAATTTCGTGGATTGCCATGCTGTTAAAATATTGCCAGTACTAAAGGATTTTCTTAATTTATTACGTGAGTTAGTGTCTTCAACTGCCACATCTTCAACTAATTAAAGAAATGATAGATTAGTGTCATACGTTTAGTGTTATGGAATAACCAATTTGAACAAAATGCACCATAAAGAATGATTCTTACCTAGTACAGAACAGAATTCTTCAATATCATCATCACTGCTGATTAGGACGAATTCGTCAATGTGATTCTGTTTGGATTCATGATCTACTTCTACAATATAAAGTAAACTATAATAGCTCAAAATATTTTTAACTATGTTTAGGGCATTTCTAATTACAGCAAAGCGAAAAGTGGATTTTAGTAATATCAAAACAGAATTTAATACAATCAAAAATGTTTTTCAGAAATAGTTTCATTGGAGGTTACTTATTGTTAATTATAACTAAAACAATTACCAAAGTATTGTTCTAAATCTCTAACATCTTCTTCGGTAAATGAAGCAAAGTCGTAGTATTGCGGAGCACTAAAAGCAAAATTAGTTTCACTCATTTTTATTCGTTTATTTATTCACACATCACTAACAACTTTTCTAAAAATTGACGGTTATTATTTGATAAAAAGCCACTTAAATTTAAATTTCCTTCGGAACCACCGAATATTTTCGAAGATGCACGATATTATGTAGTGTCTACGCTTACGAAAGTATCAATCTCTATCAAGCCGTAATCCAATAACTATTTATATTATTTTGAAATTATATATTAAAACACCGCAAAACTACCTTTAAAGTAGAATTTTATTTTTAATTTTATATTGTATTCGTTTGGAAATAAATAGACTTTCTTTAGTGAGGTACATATNCTAAATGTTTTGTTCCTCATTATGAGAAAATTGAGTGATTTATCGTATAGAATGTTTTGAATATCTAAATTGATGTATAATGTTGCTATCTAAGTAAAAGTTATTCTATTAATCAATTTATTTTTTTTATATTATGATTCCTTTCTTAAGTATCCCATTTTTCCCCGGTCTCCCCATATTTGGTATGAGAAAAGTAATTTTAAAGAATTTGAATCCCTGATATGGAATTAGTTTTGATTTGATGGCATGTAGCATATTAAAAAACAGGAATTTTATGTTTCATTATGAAGCGTGCCTGTTCATTGACGGTTTTTGTTTAATGAACTGTTCAATATAAACGATCGATATTGAAAATAGAAAGTGAACCACTTCCTCAAGATTTAGTCAACGTGTTTTATCTCATGTTAACGTTTTGTGGTTTGTTGGGTCGATCAGAAGAATAGGCAATGTAAAAAGTCGAAAAAGGATCTAATGACATTGAACTTAAGTAAAAGTACTGATAGATAAGGAAAGCGCTTTATAAGTTTGATTTCACAACTAAAAGACATTTGCATCTAAACAAATAGATAAAGAAAAGCAAAAAAGAAATAATGATACATGTAGGATTTAATTCTTAAATAAATTTCCTTCAACGTTCTGCCCATTTAATTAACATTCATCACGTGGAATTAAGCATTAAACAAAACTGCCGAAAGTCTGCACACTTTGTTTAATAGTATAAGAAAGTAAAATTTAAACTTGACCAAAATATTTAATAGCATTTTATTATCGCCAATGTCCTGATTGTAGTTTGTTGGTATACATTCCGTGAAAATTTTCGAATTTCACCGTCTTTAAGAAGAATACTAATCTAATATATATATAATGCGTACACACATGCCAAAAGTGTTCATTACTCTTTTTAACGTTGTCCAAAAAACGTGCATTTTTTTTAAAAGCTCATGCCTTAATTAATTGTGCGTAATATGAAAATCTACGTAAGTGATCGGTGTTATAGATATCTAAAGGGTGTGATTCTGTTATTGTTTAGAACTTTTTTGTTTCAGATAAAAGTTTTATTAGCGTTAATTGTGATTATCAATCTTGTTTTGTGCAAAATAAGTAAGAAAAGGTAATAAAAAACATTTGAAAAATGTACCTACAATAGGATACACTTATATTACATCTTGTTTGTAGTCTTGTTGAGGAACAAGTAACTGATTACCCTCAAGGAAGATGGGAGACAAAAACAGAGTGGAAAGTGAAACTGCTGAAAGAATGGGTTATAAAAAAGGTAGGTATTGTGCAATATGTATTTTCGTATTATTATTTTATTTTTAATTTCTAAAAGATGTATGTACCGTACTGGAAAAAAGTCTGGACTCCCGTAGAAGTTCGCGAATGGATACCATACCCCAGTCCACCCCCTGGGTGGTCAAAATAGAACACAATTCAAAACTTATTGAGGAATTAGCGTTGTATAATATAACTATGTTTTCAGCTTTAACAATTTTAATGAAATCCCAACAAAGCTAATTAGTAAAATAATAAATTAATATTTATTTAT